>NW_004444086.1:1745724-1768975 GCF_000243295.1 Trichechus manatus latirostris
CAGCATTGTTCACAATAGCAAAACGATGGAAACAACCTAGATGCCCATCAACAGATGAATGGATAAACAAACTATGGTACATACACACAGTGGAGTACTATGCAACGAGAAAGAACAACAATGAATCTGTGAAGCATCTCACAACATGGATGAAACTGGAGGACATTTATACTGAGTGAAATAAGTCAATCACAAAAGGACAAACATTGTATGAAACCTCTATTGTAAAAACCCATGAAAAAGTTTACACAAAAAGTAACAATTTTTGTTGGTTACCAAGGAAGGGAGGGGTGGAGGGGAAATACTAAATAGGCAGTAGATAAGTAGTATCTTGGGTGAAGGGTGAGACAGCACACAGTACTGGGGAAACCAGCACAACTTGTACAAGGAAATGTCATGGAAGCTCCATAGACACTTCAAAATTCCCTGAGGGACTGAATTGCTGGGCGGAGGGCTGTGGGGACCATGGTCTCGGGGAACATCTAGCTCAATTGGCATAACAGAGTTTGTAAAGACAGTGTTCTACATTCTACCTTGGTGAGTAGTGTCTGGGGTCTTAAAAGTCTGTGAGCAGCCATCTAAGATACCCCACTGATCTCATCCCTTCAGGAGCAAGGGAGTGTGAAGAGAACAGGATACGAGGAAAAAATTAGTCCAAAAGACTAATGGACCACAGCTACCAAGGCCTCCACTAGACTGAGTCCAGTACAGCTAGATGGTGCCCGGCTACCACCACTGAGCACTTTGACTGGGATCACAACAGAGGGTTCTGGACAGAGCTGGAGAAGGATGTAGAACAAAATTCTAATACACACAAAAGCCTAGATTTACTGGCCTAAAAGAGACTGGAGATACCCCGAGAGTAATGCCCCCAGACACCTTTTTGGCTCAGTGGTTAAGTCACTTCCGAAGTTCACCGTTCAGCCAGGGATTGGACTGCCCCATAAAACAAAACAGGACTGATGAGGCACAGCATTCCAGGGACAAGGGCTAGAAGGCAGAAGGGGACAGGAAAGCTGTTGATAGGGAACCCAAGGTTGAATAAGGATAGTGTTGACATGTAGTGAGGTTGTTAACCCCTGTCATAGAGCAACATGTGTACTTACTGTTTAAGAAGAAACTATTTTGTTCTGTAAATCTTCATCTAAAGTGAGAATAGCAGCACAATTGGAAGCGCGTGGTCGATGTCACTGAATTGTGTACGTAGAAATTTTTGAACTGGTGTATGTTTGGCTATGTATATTTTCACCAAAAAAAAAAAGTTCAAGAAGGGCGAGGGTTGACATTTCGTGGGGGTTGTTAACCAATGTCATAAAACAGTATGTGTTCTACTGTTTAATGAGATACTATTTGTTCTGTAAACCTTCACCTGAAGTGCGATAAAAAAAAAAATTAAAAAAAAAAGAATGAGTAAGAGAATTGGAATGTTATTTTCTGTAAGGTGATGTATTGAACACTCTAGTAATATATTGGTAAATTACAAAAAGAAATCACATAATCCTCTTTTATTAGGCCAAAATCATTTTTTATTCCCTTAGTATGCCTCTAATTATATTGTTGTGAGTGATCTATGTTTTTTAATTTAGGTTTCCAATATAATTTTTATAAATATGACATATTAAGAACCATATCAATATAGCCTCTGTCTTAGTTATCTAGTGCTGCTGTAACAGAAATACAAGTGGGTGGCTTTAACAAAGAAAAATTTATTTTCTCCCAGTTTAGGAGGCTAGAAGTCTGAATTCAGGGTGCCATCTCTAGGGGAAGGCTTTCTCTCTCTTTTGGCTCTGGAGGAAGGTCTTTGCTCTTTTGAATTTCTGCTCCTGGGCGATCTTCACGTGGCTTGGCATCTCTCTTTCCCTATCTCTGCTACCTAGCTTGCTTGTTTAATCTTTTTCATATATCAAAAGAGATTGACTCAAGATTTACCCTATACAAGTCCTGCCTCATTAACATAACAAAGACAACCCATTTCCAAATGGGATTATAACACATATTTTAAAGATTAGGATTTACAACACATATTTTGAGGGAGACACAATTCAATCCATAACAGCCTCTAAATATAATTTTTAGCTAATCATTGTAGGGGGGATGGCAGTCAGAGCACAGCATAAAGACACTGGAAAGCAGGGCACAGGCACTAGGAGAAGTAGCATCATGAAGGACAACTTTTGCTGTGGTGAATCTTAATGGTGCTTTCTGGAAGCACTTCCAGGACTCGGTCAGCTGAAGAATTGGGGCATGCTTTTCCAGAGTCATAGATGTCATATTTGTGTAATATTTTGGTGCCCTGTTTTTTATGGTTATGAGTTAGTTTTATGGATTGAATTTTGTCCCCCAAAAATGTGTGTCAACTTGGCTAGGCCATGATTCCCAATATTGTGTGGTTGTTCTCTATTTTGTGATCTGATGTGATTACCCTATATGTTGTAAATGCTAACCTCTGTGATGTTAATGAGGCAGGATCAGAGGCAGTTATGTTAGTGAGGCAGGACACAATCTCCAGGATTAGGTTGTATCTTGAGTCAATCTCTTTTGAGATATAAAAGAAAGAAACAAGCAGAGAGGAGAGGGACCTCCTACCACCAAGAAAGAAGAGCCGAGAGCAGAGCATGTCCTTTGGACCCAGGGTCCCTGTGCTGGGAAACTCCTAGACCCAAGGAAGATTGATGACAAGGACCTTCCCCCAGAGTGGACAGAGAGAGAAAGCCTTCCCCTACAGCTGGTGCCCTGAATTCAGACTTCTAGCCTCCTAAACTGTAAGAGAATAAATTTATGTTTGTTAAAGCCATGCACTTGTGGTATTTCTGTTATAGTAGCACTAGATAAACTAAGAAAGTTAGGAGTAACTCTCGTCACCTATATTGGATGGAATATCCCAGCTGAGGTTTATCCATCAAGTCTTCCCTCTGACAGAAAAAATTAAAATTAATAACATTAAAGCACACCAAGGAAATTTTTGGGAAACAAGTTTATCTCCACTTCTGGAAAATTGCAAGATGCTTACGTTAAAGTCTTAGTAGGCAACTAAAACATCCGTTGGTTTTTGTTTCTAAATCATTACAACTCAGCAAACAATAAATATTTCTATAGATTCAATACCTTTTTGAACACTGTCTCCATTCAGAATATATTCATTTTGTAAAAATAAAGTTGAGTATCTGACAAGTAACTTGAATCTCCTTATACAGCCATGTGAATTATTTCCTTGTATTCCTCCATAGACATTTAAAGGAATGGGCACATTAGTCATGTAAAAGGAAAAAATAATTAATCCCATGGGCTAAATTTCAGTTTGACAAATAGAAATTCCAATCTAGTTACCAGGAGGAAGAAAGAGAATGGGTGGGCAAGATACTATTTCAGTAGTCTCAGGAAGTATCATGTTTTGCTTCAGTATGGATTTGGTTTCATCACTTGCATGCAATAGGATAGGAGGAGGAGGACATGGAGTTGAAGAGATGATGGGCAAGGAGGGCAAAAGAAGAGAGAAGCTGTGTTAATTAGTTGTAACTAACATGTGTATATAATTTTACAATTTATAATTGTATATTTTATTTTATTCTCAGTTAAAAAAAAACTCCTATGAAGTTGTTTACAAATAGAGAATGAGATTTTTGTTAAGTGGTTTGTTCAGGGTTGCACAGCCAATAATGAACAGGATTCAAATCCAGGAATTTTGGTTCTTAATATTGTGGGCTTTTCTCTATAGCACAGGGTAGGTTGGATTGTTTCCATAATACTTGCTGGAAAAATTCTTATGATGTTACCCGATTAGGCAGAATGCCCAGGGTAAAGGCCTGTACTAATCCCTCCACCAACCTGATTTCTAAAAAAATATAAAAAAACAGATACCATCGAGTAGAACTGTGCTCCACAGAGTTTTTGACGGCTAATTTTTTTGGAAGTAGAACACCCAGCCATTCAGTTAACAGCCAAGTGCTTTAACCATTTGCGCTACACAAGGACTCCCTAACGTATATAAAGTACACCTTTTACCACATACTAGATGAAAGGTTGTTTGTTCGAACCCACCCAGAGGTGTCTCAGAAGATAGGTCTAGTGATCTGCTTTTAAAAGATCACAGCCTTGAAAACCTTATGGAGCAGTTCTACTCTGCACACATGAGGTTGCCATGAGTCGAAATTGACTGGATGACAACCAACAAAAATAAAACAACAACCTTGCAAATGGATGGTTGCTGAGGTGTTGGGCTGTGGATCCAACCCTAGCCACCAGGAGCAAACCTTTTGCAGAAAATAAAGAAGAGGGTTGCCAGAGAGCATGTGAAATAAAACTGACTTTGAGCTCTATAGAGTCGTTATGAGTCGGAATCGACTCAGCAGCAATGGGTTTGGTTTTTGGTTTTTGAACTCTACAGTTGGTGCACTTGCCAGTCTATAAGCAGTGAACCCTCTCCTGAAGAAAATGATCTGCCCATAACAGTGACTAGTTTTCAGTTTACTTTTTGGATAACTTCTCTGGGAAAAGTTTTCATACTCAGTGATGACAGAAAAGAGAAAACTAAGTTCACCTGCAGAGAGGGGATGACCGTTAACCGTGATAAAGATGTTCTGCTAGTGAGCAGGGTGAGTAGAAGTTCCTTTCCTGGGGTGTGCTACAGGCTTTTATCTATTAGAGATCCTCAGGGTATATTAATTTTTTTCTTTTTTCTTTCCAGTTTTATAAACTATTGTCATTATAAAATATTCCAAACATAAAGAAAAGTATTGTGAATAATATAGAAAATACTCTGGGTATTTTTCTACTCAAACCATGGCTAAGAGGCAGTAATTATGCTCATAAAGGAGAAAATTGAGTGAAAAGTATTATTACTTAAAAATAAAACAGCTGTAACCATGATATTGTACATGTGATAGAGGAAAGAGGACCTATAATAAATAAACTAGGGCAAGGGATCCATTTAAGTTTGCTAATTTTCTTACAGTTAAAGCTATGTATAAATTTCAACACTTAGATTATAAAATATTCCACATTCTGATCTGCCAGCACTAATTGCTTATTAATACTGCCATTTTAATAATTTTAAGGTATTCAAAATAGTTCAATACTGGTATTCAAGACAGAATCAATAGTCCATATTGTTAGAATTTAGAAAAGACAGTAATAGAAGGGCAAAGTTACAGATAGATTAGAAGTTCATGAATTTATCTTTTAGGGAAAAAAAAGTATTTAATACCTGTCACTTGGTACCTACGTCTTATTTCTAATGTTGTCTATGTCAAATTGCAGGCCTTTAGTCTTGAGAATTTGGTCATACCAGTTAATAATGGTTTTTACTCAGTAATTATCTGTATCTCTAGTTGAAACTGCTTTATAATAGAGAATTATAAATGTCTTTTAAAAATAATGCTAATCATCTGAAAGCATAGTAAACCCAGCTGTCTTGAGGAATAAGCAAGAATGTTCTCTTCTTAGCTTTCCTCAAAACGTAAAAATTATTCTCTGCTTTTGATACTTAAAGCCCTGGTGGCTGTCCTGTGGGTCACTATGAATTGGAATCAACAGCAGCAGGGTCGTTTTTTTTTTTATTTTGATACTTAGTGCAGTTTGCTCTCCATATCCACGGTTTCCACATCTGCAGATTCAACCAACAATGGATTCTCAAAAAATGAAAGTTCCAAAAAGCAAAACTTGAATTTGCCGTGTGCCAAGCAGTATGCTGGATCCACACGAATGAAGGGATGTGTCCCATCCCCTGCTGTAGCCTCCCGCCATTTCAGAGATCCTCAGTCTCTCTCCAGCACTCGTTGTTGAGCACTGTTCTCCTGGTGTCTCGCTCGTTCACTACTTGTGTGCACCCTTTGTTTCTGTGAAAAAAAAATGGCTCCTAAAAAGCCATTAAGTGGTCAGAGCAGTTCCTCAAAGGCTAAGAGGGAGCCTCTACCTTTTGATGAGAAAACAAAAATCTTAGATCTTTTGAAAAGTGGCGTGTTGCTTGCCAAAGTGGGCCATAAGGTCTGTAAGAACCAATCGAGCATTCTCACAGTAAAGCAGAAAGAAGCTGGAAGTGTTAGTGCTGCCCCAGATGGTGTCTCTGGTTCATGACAAAGTGCTTGCAAAGACTGAGAAAGCATTAAGTGTTAAGTGTAAGCATTCACAACTATTTAAATAGCATTTACATTGTGTTAGGTGTTATAAGTAATCTAGACATGATTTAAGGTATACTGGAGGGTGTGCATAGGTTATATGCAAATACTACATCATTTTATATAAGAGATTTGAGCAGCCGAGGATTTTGGTATCCATGGGGGTCCTGGAACCAATTTCCAGCAGATACAGAGAAACAACTGTATATCACAGTGTGTCCCATAGAGTTATTTATCATAAATTTTTGCTTTCCTTTCATTCCTCCACAGTACCAAAAAAACCCAAACCCATTGCGGTTGAGTTGATTCCGACTCATAGCAACCCTGGCATATTATAGGTGCTTGATGAATCTTGGAGCCCTGGTGGTGCAGTGGTTGAGAGTTCAGCTGCTAACCAAAAGGTCGGTAGTTCGAATCCATGAGTCACTCCTTGGAAAACCTATGGGGCAGTTCTACTCTGTCCTATAGCACTTGCTATGAGTCAGAATTGACTTGACGGCAACAGGGTAACAGGTGATAAATGTCATTTCTATTGAATTAAATTTGTTGAATTTTTCTGGAGACTGCCTTTATTTTCTCTACTAAGCCATCTTGAGTTTCCATTTGTTTTGACATGGCTTGAAACTAAGACACTGAAGTATTCCACGTGAGTTTAGCATGAAATACTTTTGCCTATGTATGGCTAATTTCAGCTGCAGAGATACTCAGTATTGACAGATACTTCCTAACCATGGCTAAGAGGAAGTAGTTATGCTTAGGAATTCAAGAATCTTACCACTTTGTTATTGGGCTAATTTCTGGAGAAGCCACTTGGTAAACATAAATGTCAAGCTCTTCATAATCTTTTTCTTTAAAGTGAGAACTACAAAGAAAATGTTGGACTTCTTAAATATGGTGGTCATATCTCTAGCAGAGTAACTAAATAATTGATGGACTAATGCGTATAGAAGAAAGTGAGAGATCATAATTTTTAAAACATTGAAAGGATTTTTAATTTTTCTTATGCAATCTGTATTGTACCTTGAGAATTCTAACTAATATCACTGGGATATTAGTTAAGAATATTTTTGTGAACACACCTCTATTTCTAGAAAAAAGTAAGTAACATGAGACATGGTTTAATATTTAAGTTACTCCCTAGTCTATACCTGTAATTGCATTTTCTGTTTAGAATAGAGGAGTTTAGAACTTTCACATTTATTAAAATTGATTTAGTTTTATTCTGTGGTAGTATTGAAAATGGCAAAATATATATATAAATTTTCTTTTGACAGAATGGGTACACTGTATTTCATGGCATATATGCGTCCTTGAAATAGCTTTGGTAAATTAAATAATTTTAAATGCATTACTGGAGTTTCCTCTTAAACTTTAAATAATTTGACAGATGAGGAATCCATTAATTATATAAATGAGTATTGATTTGGGTAGAGGTTTAGTAGCCTTTAATTTATACTAAATCATATTTTTTAAAAAACTGAATATAGAAAGTATGGCTATTCAAAAGCAATAATTCCAAAAAAGAAGGAAAAGGGTCAGGGAGAAGACTGGTCAGGGAAGGAATTTACTGTTTGATCCACTGTAGATTAGATTAAAGGTCAACTGGAAACTTTCAAAAGGAACCACCTAACGTGATTTGTGGCCAGGTAATCAGTGTAGATTACGCTTTGATGTTATAAATGTTAACATACTGTGTGCATTTAGGATGAGCAAAATAATTGTTAGGACTAGCATCAGGCTCTGGTGACCAGGAAAGACCATTCAAAGGCAGGAATTGTAAAGTTACTTGACAAGTTATTCTTGTTTGCTTATTTAGTGAGAGGAAACATTTCCCTGGCTTTTTAGAGGATAGTTAAAGAATTAATTTAGCTCATTCCGTTCCTTCTTCTGATCTAAACGTAGTCTCCTGGTAGATTTCCCTACTACAAAGAACATGCCTTGATGAAAGGAATGAGTGTTTCCATTCACTGGGCATTTAGATTTATCTTTATCATTTTAAATTATTTAGTTGCCTTGGTAAAATCAGTCCCATATTGATCGGAGTAGAATAAGCCAGTTTTGTTTTTTTTTTTCTTTTCGGGACACGATCATCCAAATTTGATTTATATATAAAGTCATATAGCAGAAAGTGAAAGCTCCCTCTTCTCCTACAATTATTATATCCCTGGAAATAATCATGTTTAACAGTTTGGTGTATATCTGTACATTTTTTCTTTCTCATTCTCTACAAATATATGCATATTTGCATTAATTATTCATTAATTCATTTATTCAACAAATATTTATTAAATGCCTATTATGAGCCAGGTATTGTTTTAGATGATGCAGATACAGCAATGAAAAAAAAAAAGTACCTGCCCTCATGGCACTTACAAAGATACACATTTTTTATTATAAAAATGTAATAATACAGTAGATACTGTGTCATAATTAGATTTCTTCCACTCAAAAATACATTATAAGCACTTTTCTACACCAGCACCTATAGCTCACTTTACCTTTTCGGTTTTTCTTTTTTTTTTTCCTTTCATCCATACATCTTGAAATAGTAATCTGTGCTCACTGTCTTGGGCTGGGTTGTTTAGAGAAGCAACACCAGTAAAGCGTATAAATATGTATATATAGAGAGATTTATATTAAGGAAATGACTCACGCGGTTGTAGAGGCTGGAACGTGTGTCAGGCTGGAGACTTCTGATTCACATAGCTGCAGGGGCCGGCAAACCCAAGATCAGCAAGTTAGACAGCACGGCTCTGGCTCACAAGCTGCAAAAACCAAAATGAATCCCAAGATCAGCCGGTAAGCTGCTAGCTCAAGTCCCAAGAACTGGAGGTCAGACAAACCGGGGCCAGCTGTAGGATCCAGAGTGAGCAAAAGACCACTAGCCTTGCCAGAAAGTCCACTTATATTAGATGCAGCCCACACCCCCAAGGAATCTCCCTTTCAACTGATTGGCTACTCATAACAGATCCCATCATGCAGGTGATCACATTGTATCAGATCTCATCATGGAGGTGATCACATCATTATACAGCTGCCAAACTACATCATAATGCCAAACCACAAGAGGACACACAACCTTAATGATCACATTCACCATCTATACTTTCTGACTTTCCATTCATATCACTAAAATCTGAGCTTCTTCCCACACCACTCTATTTAAATATAGTTTGCAAGGTCATATATGCTTTTACATACGTATATAGAAATGTAAAAAATATAGTTTACCAAGTCTAGTTGAGGCTTTACAGTTCTCACCTTTGTGTGAGGAACTTTTGAGGTGCCAGTAGGTCTAATTGGGGAGATTTCAGAACTAAAATTAAGCACTCCATTCAGAAATTAAACTGAGGATTTTACTTGTACAGTCCTAATAACCATTGAGCTTCTGTTAAAGTTGCCTTTTGGAAAATAAAGCTCAGTCTTATTATTAAGTGTCCCAGCAGCTTGCCTTAGAAAAAGCTTCACTGAGTTGTTAAAGTAAATTAGAGCCTATAGATAAACATGTTATTTTAACTACCTTAAGAAGTTCCTCAGTCAAGTGCCTAGGCATTATCTCTTTTCTCTCAGCTAAATAAGCAGAGTTTATTTACACTTTCCTAACTAATGGTCAGTTCTGTATCCAAAGATTCCAATTAAATTGGCTGCGATTGTATCACTAAACTTTCATGCCAAAATTGTTTATACTTTTCATTTTAGAAATATCACCTTAGTTAAATTGTATCAAGTATGAGAGATTTGTGTTAGACTAGAAACTGATGTAAAGAAAGTTTCACAGTTAATTGCCGCCCTTGTAAATCTCACTTCCTTTCCTGCCATTGCTTTGATGTGACGTTATCCGCACTCGCTCAACTTGTTAAATATTTCTTTGTTTTGCTGTAAGGCAGAGCATACCATTACAGCCAAATTGATTGCATCCTCCCTCTCAGTTCATTCCTTCAATAAATTTAATTTGTTTAAATATCAGGTTGGAATGTTGGTCCAGTGACTTCACCTGAATACCTTCCTTGGAGTCTCTATAGTATGCAATGCAATTGACTCTCCAAAACTCTCCTCCACTACTCCATTCGTTCACGCAGTAGTTGTTTAGTCTCAGACTCTTCCACTGGTGCTTCTTGCTTTTCTTTTAAATGATGGTATTTCCAGGTTTTCATCTTTGGCCCTCACTCTTTCTCCATTCTGTCTTTAGGTGGTGTCATGCACTCCCATAAATTCGGTTACCAGCTATATACTAATGAGTCTCAAATCTTTATCTTATTTGCTTACTATGCATCATTCTATACATCTCCAGGTAGATATCCTACAGGTACCTCTAACTAAGTGCTAAGCAGGCTTATCATTTCCCCCATTCGTGTTCCTCTTGCTGGATTTCTTAACTCAGTGCAAGTAACCTCCTTTTTTTACCCAGTCACCCAGATCAGATGATGTGGAATCATTTTTAACATTCCCTTCTCCCATGCTCCCCACATATAGTCAGTAACCCTATCTAATGTCCCTCCTTAAAATCTCTTATCTTTCCCCTTCTCTCATCCTCACTGTCACCAATCTGAGTTTGACTGTCATCATTTACCTCTTAGATTAGGACGAATCTCGCTGCCTATGTCTTGTCCCACTCCGATCCATTCTCCACACTGCAGTCAGAGCGATTTTTCTCATGCAAAACTTTTATCTTGTTATTCCCTTTTCAAAAATATTTCTGTGGCTTCATGTGACCTTTACGTTAAGTCTGAACACCTTAGTACAGTATACAGCTCTCTGTGATTTGGCCCCTATTGCCTCTAAAGTTTCAACTCCTGTCAAGATATGAGTTGAAGCTCTACTCTGAATATTCTGACATGGAGATCCCACAGATGGCCAAACTCTCTCCCCCTTTTTGCATTTGAACATTCTGCTCCTCCTACTAAAACACTCTGTCTTTGCTTCGCCTCAACCTTTCACCTAGATGACTGCTCCCTTTAAGGATCATCTCAGATTCACGCTCTGTTGTGACTACGTGCTTTTGTCCATGTTGCTCCAGCTGCTTGGAATACCTGCCTTTGGTCCCACATTCACCCACGCACTCCTAGGAATGCACTAAAACTCAGATCAAATATTGCCCCTTCTGAGAGTCATTGCTGCCAGAGTGCTGTGGACACTCATAGAATGCTGTGGTTGTCTCATTGTAGCACTTCTGTCATGATAGTTCTCTAATTGTCTGTCTTTCTCACTAGATTGAGTTCCTTGAGAACAGGAGCCATCTTTTTCATCTTTGTGATGCCCAAAGCTAGCATAGTATCTGGCACAGAGTAGGTGAATGAGTTTTAGATGAGTAATCCATTTATTCATTTATTCATGAGGTGAAAAACTAAGCATAGACTTTTGTGACGCCCCTTCCTCACCCTTTCGCCTACTCCTGCCAGAAGGTAAAATTACCTGAAAGATGAAATTAAGGCCTATAAAGAGAATTACAATCTTCAAGGCAGAAGAGTCTTGGAAGGAAGTGATAAATGAACACCTTTCAGAATATGAAAAATTAGTTATATTTTTATAATTTACAACTATTTGAGTGATATTTAATTTGTAAACTACTGTGTCTTGTACCCATTTCCTTCCCTTCAGAATATCAGTTTCTGTTCCACCGTTGGCTTTCTGAACTCTTTAACCATCCTGAACTTTAGAGTCTGCATGGAAGTATTAAGATACATATTTTACTCCATATATAATGGTACATTAAATATGTAATTGGATTAAAACAATAGTATTAGACATTGTTAGACAAAAAAAAATTCATAAACTGCAATATCCAGCATCAAGTGATAAAAGTTAATATAAAAAAGATTATGGAACTCTTCTCATATTCTAATCCCAAACCAGAACAGCCATTTAGCTTTTTTCTTTTAAATTAGTAGGACATTGAGAATGATGGCTATTGATTTTAACAGATTTGACCTCAACTCTAGGTTTACTCTTGTACATATGGAATTTTCTTCATGTGATATACATATAGTGACAAAATCCACTAAATTTCAAAATTATTGTATTTTTTAGTCAAGGTAATGTGTACATGCGGAATGTGTTATAATGAAAACCTCTTTTTAGATTAACTGTATTATGCAAAGAAAGAAGTTAAATATATATCCACGTATTGTAGAAACTTCTTTACCCAATACCTGTATGTACTATTATATAGTAGATTTTGTAAAGCTATTCTGAAGTTACATGAAGTCCTTTATTGAAACGTTGAACTATAGTCCTTGGCCCATGGATTCTGATAGTTAAAAGGAATCTTCGAGGTCATCTATTATTTCTCTTACAACTCAGGAATCTCTTTTACAGAATTCTTGGCAGATGATCATCCAGCTTGTTTTGCTGTTCTTTTTTTTCCTTTTTCTTTCTTTCTTTTTTAAAATTGTATTTTATTTGCGTTGAGTTGAAATCTGCCTTCTTGTAATATTATCCGTCAGTCCCAATTGTGTAGTTTGGAGTAAAACAGGGATCAGCTGGTCCATCCCCCATTCACCAAGTTATGAAAGTCACAAGTGTAGAAGTCATTTCTTGACTCTTCCCTTTTCTTCTCCCTTCTGCTACCTTTCTAACTGATTTAGTCCTACCAGTTCTAAATCCAGGGTATATACTTGCTTGATGCATCCATTTATTTCCAGTTCGACTGCCACTAGATGGTACTCCAAGCCACTATCATCTTTGACCTGGACAACTGCAGGGGCCTTCTAAATAATCTGTTTTTCAGTTCTCTTCTCTCTAAAATCCACTTCCTATTCTAGTGGTTTCCAAATCGAGGAACATGCACTGGATGTACAACACTGAATGATTCATTAGGATACAAGAAGAAATATCAGAAATTCTGTTTATCTTGTTATGTCAAACATTTTAATTTCTATATTTGTGTATTTTTATCATGTCCATAAATTAGTAGAGAAGTGCATGTATATAATTTATAAAGCTCTTGCCTGCTAACTGCTCTGTGGTAGAAAGATGTGGCAGTTTGCTTTTGTAAAGATTCAGAAAATAAAACCCACTGCCATTGAGTCGATTCCAACTCATAGTGACCCTATCGGACAGAGTAGAACTAGGGTTTCCAAGGAGCCGCTGGTGGATTCACACTTTTGACATTTTGGTTAGCAGCCACCCTCTTAACCACTGCACCACAGTCTTGGAAACCCTATGGGGCAGTTGTACTCTGTCCTTTAGGGTTGCTATGAATTGGAATCGACTCAAAGGCAATGGGTTTGGGTTTGGATTTAAAGTGGGATTATTACTTCTCAGAATTTGCACATTGCCTTTGTAGAATGTAAGACATTATTATTTTAGCTCTCGTTTTTCTCTTTTGTTTTTTATTAAATTCATAGTCAGATGCATCCAACTTCCTGGATCCATTTACAGTTTTATGTAACTGACACTTGAATAACTGATTTTTTAAATCAAAGTATAATCTCTTCTATTTATCCCAGGTAGAGTTTTTTCTTACATATCTTTGAAAAAATTGAGGCAATCTTATACTTGTAGACAAATTTCAAGTATAGCACAAGTACAGAACAGATAACATATTTGTCTGAATCATTTGAAAGTTAATTGCAAACCTGATGCCCAATCACCCCCAATACTTCAGTGTGTACTCTGTACAATCAGGGACATTCTCCTGTATCACTATAAAATAACCATCAAAATCAGCAAGGTAATATTATTGTTCTCATTTATTCCTCAGATCCCATTTAGGTTTTTCCAACTCACAAAGTATGTCCTTTATTGTAAACCTTTCCAATTGAGAATCACTTGTTGCATATATTCATCATGTCTTTTTAGTCTCTTTCAATCTGAAAGAGTTCCTCAGTCTTTAACTTTCATGACCTTGACACTTTTGAAGGTATTTTGTAGAATATTCCTCAATCTGGCTTTTTCTGATGTTACTCAGGATTAGATTCAGGTTGTGCATCTTTAGCTGGAACCTCAAAGAAACAGTGTTGTGGTCTTCTCTCAGGGTCACATGATTTTGATTTGTCCCGTTAATGATCTGTTAACTTTGATCACTTGACTAAGATGCTGTCTGTCAGGCTTCATCAATGTGGTTTACTCTTTTTCCCTATTTAATTAATAAGTATTTCATGGGGAAGCTCTTTAAGACTATGGCAATAGCCCATTCCATATGAAACTTTATCTATTTATTTATTTATATCAGTGAGGGACTCAGGGTTTCCTATTTTATTCAGTGAGTATAATTCATTCTTCTCACTGTTAATTTTGATGCTTGAATTGTCCCAGATTTACCCAGTGATAGCCCCTTCAACCAGGCTTCTGTGTCCTTTTGACACCTTCTCCTCAATTGTTTAGCCCTGTCTTCCTTTCTGTCCCAGTTATGTATTTCATCTTCTTTGTTCAATCAACATTTCAGATCATTTAGATTACTTTGAATCTTGATGATTCTGCTTATTAATATTCCTCCCAGATAATAAGCATCTTTTCTGTTTCTTTATTCAAGTTATGGATAATATTGATCAATGAGTTGGGGCCAAAGTAAGAGTTCTGTTGTGCTGCTCTAGAAACTACCTTTCAGATCATGGATGCTCAACTAATTAATCAGGACTTCATAGTATATTTTGAATAATTGTCTGATTGCTCTTTACACTAGTTGCTGCTGCCAAGTCAAAGTCACTATCAAGCCATGTCCTCCACTGTAGTTCTTCCGTCTATTCCAACCATCGCCTTCCTGATAATAAAGGATCTGTTGAGATTCTAGATGCAAGGGAAAAGAGAAGAGCAGAACCAGTAATGCTGTTGGCCACTCAGAGGCCTGACTGACAGTGCTGCCTCCATCCTCACCTGAATCCAGGGCTCAGAGAACTCGTACTTGCAGGTCACCTCCACTGCTACTAGGATCTTTACGTAGAGCCCACTCAGTGATTTCAAAACTTTGAGGAGAGGAAATAAACTTAGTTCCTTTTCCACTTGGCATACAATATACACTCAGTAATATTGCTCATCTGAGCCAGTGAATGGATATGTAAGATTAATGCAGATCAATCAATCTAAACTTTAAACAAGTTTAATGGTAAATGTTGGCAGAGCCTATGAAGCCAAAAATCTGTATTCCAGTGTATCCCTCATGATTTACAGCTGTAGAACCTGGACAACCCACTCTGAGCTTCATTATCTTTTTTTGGTTAAATGGAATGAATAAATGGAACACACTTGACTGCTCCATAGAGTTGTAGGCCAGAGGAGGTATAATGTAAATGAAAATTTTCTGTAAGCTATTAACTGCCATTAAAGTGTAAGATTATCATTCTTATCACCGATACACAGATACACAGTGCTGTCATACAGCTCATTTCCCACAAGGGCTTTTCACATGCTACATCATTTTCCTAAGCTGTTTACCTAATACTCATCCTTTAAAAAAAGAAATGAAGCTAACTTGGCAGGGATTTTCTTTTTGACTCTGCCTGCTTCATTTGGAAATGCTCAAATCATCTACTTTAAAAATTGTTCTCAAATTTTTCTGGAATCAGCATAAGCCTCACTGTCTGATTTACAGATCCTTTCTTTCTTTAACTTGAATGTTAGAACAGATTTACTTCTCAAGACTTCTGGCATCTTTTCTCTGCTCTTTGATTTTTCAAAAATTACTGATAGCGACTCTTAAAAAAGAGTACAGAGAACATCAGATTTAGTCCCTGTTGTTCAGGAATCTGCTTCACATCCACAAAATGAATATGAAGAATCCTATTTCTCATTGTTATAGTGAGGATTAAGTACAGTAAAGCATATGAAAGAGGTTTACAAAGTATAAAACTTTATATAAATATGTTAGCAACACATGATTCATTACTCTGGGATAATAATAGTCAGTAAACGCTATCATTTTTTTGAGTATTCTCTCCTCACCAGATTCTGTGCTCTCTTTTAATGCTCTGGAAACCAAATGTGTATTATTATCCCTATTTTACGGATGAGGAAACTGAGGATCAGGAGGGTTAAGTACTGCCCTATGTCGCACAGCTAGTAAGCAAAAAAAAAAAAAACCCAAACCCATTGCCGTTGAGTCAATTCTGACTCATAGCGACCCTATAGGAGAGAGTAGAGCTGCCCCATAGGGTTTCCAAGGAGCAGCTGATGGATTCAAACTGCCATTCTTTAGGTTAGCAGCCAGACACTTAACCACTATGCCACCAGGGCTCCAGCTAGTAAGCAGTGGAGCCAAATTCAAACCCAGGTCTGCCTGACTCCAGACCTATACCCTCCCAGGTCTGTCTGACTCCAGACCTATACCCTAATCCATGCCCCAGATTCTACCCCAAACTCCTTCCTATTACGAGAGGGTTGAACTTATTTAAGCAGGAGGTGCCCTGAAAATCTCTCATCTCTCTTCAGCTGCTGCCAACCCTTTTTATGTTGCTGGTTCTAAATTTTCCAGTTTGAAACATTCTACTTTCTGGAGTGACAGAAATCATAGTTGATTACTAGTTCAGAACTCTCTTATTTTTCTGCTAACACAATATACTGTCTACTGAAAGCAGCAGACTTCTCTTTTTTCCTTCTAACATTTTCTATATTTAACATGTTTTGTAATCCTTAGTTCCTTTAGCCATTACCACAAGATGAGAAAGTGACCAATTCAGTTAGAAAGGATTGAACTGGTAAAGTAGACATGTTGGCCAGGTATATATTCAGCAGGAGCCCTGGTGGAGCAGTCATTAGGAACTCAGCTCTGATTCCGACTCCTAGCAACCTTATAGGATAGAGTATGGTTTCCAAGGAGTGGCTGGTGGATTCAAACTGCCGACCTTTTGGTTCGCAGCTGTAGCTCTCAACCACTGCACCAGCAGTACTCCAAATCACTTTAGTTCCTACAAAACCATCTGTCTTAGTTATCTAGTGCTACTGTAACAGAAATACCACAACTGGCTGGCTTTAACAAACAGGAATTTATTCTCTCACAATTTAGGAGGCTGGAAGTCCAAATTCAGGACGCTGGCTCTAGGAGAAGGCTTTCTCTCTCTGTCCACTCTGGGGGAAGGTCATTGCCTCTTCAGCTTGTTTCCTGGTTCCTTGAAGATCTCCATGTGGTTTGGCATCTGTCTTTCCCCATCTTGGTTTACTTAATCTGCTCTTTTAATATTTTGTAAGAGATTCACTCAAGACAAACTCTACACCAATCCTGCCTCATTAACATAACAAAGACAACACATTTCCCAAATGGGATTATAACCACAGGCAGAGAGGTTAGGATTTACAACACATATTTTGGGGGGACACAATTCAATCCATAACACCATCACTGTCTTACTATAAGTGACACTTCTAGAGAACTCACAGGTGTATTATGCTTTCATTTGAACATTTAAAAATAAATTGAATTATTCACCAAAGATATGTATGACATGTCGGCCTTTCAGATTAAATCCATTTGGAAAAAGTTTTGGTTTGTTCTCAGTATTACTGTTTATGATTTGATTCCAAGAATATTTTAATATTTACCCTAACACTCTCTGCAATCTTCATTTTCTTAGAATTTCTATATTTTCTTTTTAAAAAGTCGTTTTGAACTTGTATAACAACTATAGAATCAATCCCTTTTAAAATGTCATGAACTAATAGGCACGTCTTGACCCAAATGAAAATTCATACACTTATGTGATAATAACTACTTCTAGAAAAAAATGTCCTTGGCAGAAATATCCTTATAAAAAGAACAAGGCCAGAAGTTAACGTTCACTTTAGTTTAATACAGAAAGGGTTACCACATTTCTTTCGACTATATTAGTAAGAAATTGTAATATAAAAGAAAGAGACACTGTGGGAAACATATGTGAGGACTCATTTCCTTCATACTTTTTAGGAGGATGTAATCCTTCATACTATCTTAAACATTTAATCTAAAATGGTTTTTCAAAAATAATGTATTGTGTAATCAGAAATATTTCCTTTCTCTTTACAGAGATTTAACAGTTTGGGGACTAAGTATGAAATATTGTCTGACAATAAATCAGGAGGTTTTTGTACATTTTTATGTGTATTTCCAGTACTACAAAATTAGCTTGAAATAAATGATCTCAGGACATGATTTAGGAGATAACGTGAGGTCCTCAGGCTGAGAAAATAATACTTTGATTCTCTATGATGTTTTCCTAATCCTGTTAATGTTCTGTATCACATAATTAAGAGATTAAAGTTTATTCAAATAAGAATTTCAGAAACACTTTGAAATAAGTGGTGAAATCTTAGTTTCAAAAGTACTGATTCAGATTTAAATATATTCCATGTATTAAATATGAAGTTAAGTAGAGTAGAACTTTTGAGTTAACAGCAGAAATAATTGATCATGTATTATTTGGGTAAAGTTTCTCTTCATAGAAACATTTAATTTAGGAATCAGCTTTTGTTTGTGTAGAACCTCTCTTTTATCCTGTATTGACAAAATTTTTGTTCTTTTGTCAAGGTATCAGATACACACGGGACTTCAACATTCTATCATAAGACCTACCCAACCCAATTGTTTACCTCTGGACAATGCAACCCTACCTCAGAAGCTGAAGGAGGTTGGATATTCAACACACATGGTTGGAAAATGGCACTTGGGTTTTTACAGAAAAGAGTGCATGCCCACCAAGAGAGGATTTGATACCTTTTTTGGTTCCCTCTTGGGAAGTGGCGATTACTATACGCATTACAAATGTGACAGTCCTGGGATGTGTGGCTATGATTTGTATGAAGATGATCATGCTGCCTGGGACTATGACAGTGGTGTATACTCCACACAAATGTACACTCAGAGAGTACAGCAAATCTTAGCTTCCCATAACCCCAGAAAACCTATATTTTTATATATTGCCTACCAAGCTGTTCACTCACCACTGCAAGCCCCTGGCCGGTATTTTGAGCACTACCGATCCATTATCAACATAAACAGGCGGAGGTATGCTGCCATGCTTGCCTGCTTAGATGAAGCAATCAACAACGTGACCCTGGCTCTGGAGACATATGGTTTCTATAACAACAGCATTATTATTTACTCTTCAGATAATGGTGGCCAGCCTACGGCAGGAGGAAGTAACTGGCCTCTCAGAGGTAGCAAAGGAACATATTGGGAAGGGGGGATCCGGGCTGTTGGCTTTGTGCACAGCCCACTTCTGAAAAACAAGGGAACAGTGTGTAAGGAACTTGTGCACATCACTGACTGGTATCCCACTCTGATTGCACTGGCTGAAGGACAGATTGATGAAGACATTCAACTGGATGGCTACGACATCTGGGAGACCATAAGTGAAGGCTTTCGTTCGCCCCGAGTGGATATTTTGCACAACATTGACCCGATATACACCAAGGCGAAAAATGGCTCGTTGGCAGCAGGCTATGGGATCTGGAACACCGCAATCCAGTCAGCCATCAGAGTGAAGCACTGGAAACTGCTGACGGGAAACCCTGGATACAGTGACTGGGTTCCCCCTCAGTCTTTCAGCAACCTGGGACCGAATCGGTGGCACAATGAGCGGATTACCTTGTCAACTGGCAAAAGTATATGGCTTTTCAACATCACAGCTGACCCCTATGAGAGAGTGGACCTATCTAACAGGTATCCTGGAATTGTGAAGCAGCTGCTACGGAGGCTCTCTCAGTTCAACAAAACTGCAGTACCTGTCAGGTACCCCCCTAAAGACCCTAGAAGTAACCCTCGGCTCAATGGAGGAGTCTGGGGACCCTGGTATAAAGAGGAACACAAGAAAAAGAAGCCAAGCAAAAAGAAAGCTGAGAAAAAGCAGAAAAAAAGTAAGACAAAGAAGAAGAAACAACAGAAAGCGGGCTCGTTTCTAAATTGTCATTCAGGTACTACTCGTGGATAAGAACAAATGTTTCCTGTGTTAAGTCAATTCTTAGACTTTCACCTGTTTTCTAGGCAAGCCAGCAAGTCTAGCTCAGTAATATCACTGCTGTAGCATCGGACGTGTTTTCGTGTCGTGCCACGCCAGAGACTTCTGCGACCCAGACACCCACATGGAGCACGGTTCTTCTCAGGTGCTAAAGGTGCTACTCGTGTGAGCCACACTTGGAGGAGGGTGGAGGTGCTTATTTCTCTTGCTCTTTTATAAAAGGTGGTCCATAATGAGTTCAACTGCTGTGCTTCAGTTAACTGACCAGATACAATGCTTTAACTTATAAGAGGGGACCAGAACCTACAAGGGATGAGCATGCTAATTTGATGGACATTACAGGGTAGCATGATTAAAAACTGTCTTTAGTGAAGTATAGTCAAAAGTTTCAATCACCTCAAAGGCCTTGAAAACTATATTTTCTTAGTGAATTTTTGAATCTCTGTCATATGATTTAAAAAAGTGTCAGCTGTTCTCACATGTGAACAGCTTGCACCTCATTTTTTCATGCATGAGAAAATGGCAAATAAGAATGTTTGAGCACACTGCCAAAAAATGAATGTAACTATTTTCTAAACACTTTAATAGAATGGCATTTCAGCACAGACTACATAATTTATTTTTACAGAAAAAAAATTATTTTGTTATAAAAAGTTATGTAAAATGACTTTTTATTATTTTATTCCTCTTTTCTGCATACCATTAAAGTTTTATTTCATGTCTTCAAGATTACCAAACACTGTAAAGCTATAAATTACTGTAACACTGTGTGAAATCGTATACTATAAAAATTATTCAGAAAAAAATTACAGTCATCATTGTTCAGCCATTACTTTGAATGTAATATGATGAATACTTCCCTTACTAATTATTTGGAAATTCAGTATTTGTACAGAGCTGAGACAACTTTATTGTTTCTATCATAAACACTTTATTTATGTATCTATTAAATTTATTTTATGGCACTAGCAAATTTAGTCTGGCTTTTCTGATCTAATGTCTAGATAAAATTATATTATTCATCTTAACAAACAGCAGTCTTTGTAAATAGGAAATTGAAGGTATGGTGTGCTAACCTCAGTAGGATAATTTAGACTTTGCAAATAAGAGATGTGTTTCCCTTTGGCTACTGCATGGAGAAAGATGTTCACTTGTTATTAGTAAGTAACATTTATAGTGACCCTACTCATATACCAAGTGAACACTGTAGGGAGATACAGAGAATGGAAGATAAGGATCCTGCCTGGAGTAGTTAAATATCTAGTTTGGGAACTCACACATGAAAACATCATGAGGAGGGTTCAAGGAACATTAGCTGTAATGAAGTTTGTTAAGGGTCATCAGCGAGTATAGACTGATGTGGTTCCTGTTGGCCCTAAAGTTTCTTTTGTAATACCTTCTCCTAATAAAAGGAACAGAGCTTCTAAGTCTCACAGTTTACACTTGAAAAATCACAGATAGCGAGAACTGTGATCTGTTAAGTTACAGCTGTTATAAGAAAATGTACAAAGTGCTGTGACAGCATGACATTAAATATGTTTCTATCAGAACACAAAGGGCTACCTTTGACAGTTTATGAAAATCTGTCAAAGAATCTGTAACCTATTACTGAGACAACTAAAATGAACAAAATGATTTAAAAATTATTTTAATTTTAATATTTTACTTCCAGAATATATACTTCCATTTTATTATGTAGTATAAAGTAGTATCTCCTGAAGTTTGTGTTCCGTTGGCTGTACATTTTAAATGAGTCTTAAAAATCAAAGGCATATCGTCAGTGTATTTTTCTTTTCTTATCAAACCCAGCAATACCTTGGAAGAAAAAGCCTAGCAATCTGCTTCTGTTAAGATTACAGCCAAGAAAACCCTATGGAGCAACTCTCTGTTACCCATGGAGTCGCCATGAGTAGGAATCGACTCCACAGAAGCTAACAACAGCAACAGTAGCACATAGAATAATGATGTGACTTACAATAGCTAATACCTTATAAATTAGAAAAGGTAGAGTAATTGTGACATTAAAAGAAGAGTTTTGAGGAAAAACAAGTTTGGGAAATGCTGAGTTAAATAAAGTTAAAAGTGAGTTAAAGTCAATGCAGACTCTCAGAGTTTTTAAAACCCCAGTTTCCATTGTAAATATCTAACAGAAGGAAAATTATACACAGGGTTTTCTCATTTGTTATGCCATAAAACCCTTCTCTGTACCACACTGCACAGGACTAGAGTTCTGTGGAACAGACTTGGAAAAATGCTTGTGTAAACATATAATCTTCTAGAAGTTTTTAGCAGGACAAAAAAGGACAAAGCGTTACAAAAAGTTACTCATATTTGAACCCAGTAGGCATTACTGAATATGATGTGATTTTAAGTTCATTATAAATACCCATAACTTTCTCAATGAAAATAAATCTGTCTGCAGTTTTCTACCAGGAAATTGTTGCATGGATATTGATTAGTGTTTTAAAAAAAGAGTACCTGCCACCTACATAGGGCACTGAGTTGGCTGTGGCTTAAGTCTTAGGTTTCCTGCCTTCAAGAAGCTAAAAATCTAATATACTAGTCATGTAAAAATAATACACAAAACTGTTTCTAAAATGCTATCAAGCCAATCATTAAGTATTTCAAGATGGCCAGGAAGGAAAACACTGTTACTGGATTTTTTTGCCCTAAACGCTGAAACTATGTTAACATTGAACATTTATTCTCAAGTATCTTTCTTCTAAATTGTGATCCTCAGGTTACATTTCTAGAGCCATCTGTGGCTCTTTCAGATGTAAGTGGCATCTTTTTTAGACCTCGGATTATTAATATAAAAAAGGAAACTCCAGTATTGAAAAAGATGTATCCTAGTAGTTTTTGAAAAAATAATTTGTCTGGAATATGAAAAGATATGAACATTTTTTCTCAAATTTAAAAAAAACTTTGGACCTAAATATAAAGCCAAAAAATATAAAGTTCATAGAAGAAAAAATAGGGCCAATGCTACAGGCCTTAATACACGGCATTAACAGGATACAAACCATAACCATCGACACACAAACCCCAGAAGATAAGCTAGATAACTGGGATCTTCTAAAAATCAAAAAAACCTATGCTCTTCAAAAGACTTCGCCAGAAGAGTAAAAAGAGAACCTACAGACTGGGAAAAAATTTTGGGACAAGTCAGACAAAGGTCTATCTCCATAATCTACAAGAAAATCCAACACCTCTACAACAAAAAGACAAATAATCCTATTAAAAAATGGGCAAAGGAAATGAACAGACACTTCACCA
>NW_004444086.1:1770637-1779861 GCF_000243295.1 Trichechus manatus latirostris
TTGACATGTTGTGGGGTTAACCAATGTCATAAAACAATATGTGTACTACTGTTTCTTAAAAAAGAAAACCTTTGGGATGACTTTCAACCAGAGAAAATACCTGCAGGTCTGTCAAGCTTATCTAAAGGACAAGCATCCTCAGTTTTTACAAACCTTTTCCTTACCTTCCAAAAACTGAGTGAATATTATAGTTTTCTTGAGCAGGCCCCTTTAAAAAATCTTAAGACAGGGAAGCAGAGACGTTGATCTGTAAATGATGACAATAACAAAACATTAAAAGGGGAAATAAACAGTGTAGGTGTAGAACTTTCAAATGCGGGGATGTCCAGGTGATATCAAGTACTAAAAGACTGGTTAAAACTTAGGAAAATAAGGGTTAATTTCAAGGTAACCACAAAGAAAGTTAGCAAATCTACTCATCAAAATGAAGAAAAACATAAAAGTCTCAGTAAACACGAAATCTATAATAACTAAAGAAAAGAAAAGAAAATCCACAAACAAAAGGAACTCAGCACAGGAAAATAAGGAACATTGACAATGTCAGCACCACAAAAACAACAACAATATAACAGCAATAAACTCAAAACTATTGATAATCACACTGAATGTAATTGGTTTCAGTGCACCCTTAAGGAGACAGAGAGTGGCAGATTGGATAAAAAAGTACAACTCAACGATATGCTGTCTACAAGAGACACATCTTAGACACAAAGACATAAATATATTAAAAATCAAAGGGTGGAAAAAATATATCAAGAAAACAAACAAACAAAAAAAAAACCGTTGCTGTCGAGTCAATTCTGACTCAGCAACGCTCCAGCAAACAGTAACCAAAAAAGCAGGAGTGGCAATACTATTCTCAGATAAAATAGACTGTAAGGCAAAAATCAACCATAAAAGACACGGAAGGACATTATATAATGATTAAAGGGACAATCCACCAAGAAGACATACCCTAATAAATATCCACACACCCAAAGTCAGGGCTCCAAAATACATTAACTAGAACAGCACTGAAAAGAGAAATAGACAGTTTCACAATAATAGTAGGAGATTTTAACACATTGCTCTTGAAAAAGGACAGAACATCTTATTTTAGAAAGAAACTCAACAAAGATACAGAAGATCTAAAGGCCATAATCAAACAACTTGACTTCATAGACATATATATAATACTTCACCCAACAACAGCAAAGTATACATTCCTTTCCAATGCACATCAGACATTCTCCAGAATATACCACGTTTTAGACCACAAAGCAACCCTCAGTAAAATCCAAAACAAACTAATACAAAGCATTCTCTCTGAACACGACACCAAAAAAGTTGGAGTCAATAACAGGAAGACCAAAGAAAAAAATCAAACACATGGAAACTGAATACACCTTGCTTAAAAACGACTGGGTAGAGAGTCTTGGACAACATGGTGCTATAGAAGCTCCACAGTGTCCCTACACAGCAAAGACCCAAAAAACTAAAACAGATACAGATGTCAATCCTGGAACCCTAAGCTTCAAATGAAGGGATAAAAACTCAACCAAGCACCGAATGGAATAAGAAACTGACAGCAAACAGACAGAAAGGAGAGATATGGAGTTGAGGTCCCCTATCAGCTAATGTGGCACAAAATTGCCATCTTGAACCCCTCAGCCACCAAGAGTGGCAGACAGGGAGTACGGGAAGGCAGTTTCACAGAGTTCCCAGCAGGAGACAGAGCACCAGGTAACCAGCTATACACACCTTCCCACCCCCTACCCTTCTTCCCCTTGCTTGGCCTCTATTACTTTCCAGTGGGCCACAGTCGCTCAGATGGGGAGAGGCTGGCTCCTTGCCACTTGAATTCAACCCACCCACACCAGCCAGCTCCTGCAGTTCCATTTTTTGTTGCTGTTGTTGCTTTTTTGGCTTCCTCTGGTTTCTTCTCTCTCTCTCACCTCCTTCCTTTCCCTTTTCTTAAACACCTGGCTCCATGTTCCATCTTTGCTCCTTCTTGACAGGCTGTGCAGCACTGCTTGGCTGGGGAGCCACTTACCCAGTTGGTGCCAACACGTTGGTGTGCTCCCTGGGGTAATTTTTTTCTTTTTTGTTTTTTCTTCATTTCTCGGTTTCTTGTCTCTCTCTCTACCTTCCTTTTCTTTTCACCTGAATACCTGGCACTGTGTCCATCTCTGCTCCTTCTTGATGGGCTGTGCAGTGCCACTCGGCTGGGGAGCCCTTATCCTGTTCTGAGCCACCAAGCCAGAGGTTTCCCTCAGGGCTTTTTTTTTTTTTTCTTTTCTTTTCTCACTTTCTTGTTCCTCTCTACCTCCTTTCCTTTCCTTGCTTTCAGACACCTGGCATCTTGTGCCATCTGTGCTCCTTCTTGACAGGCTGAGCAGCACCACTCAGCTAGGGAACCCCTTTCTCAGTCTGCACCACCACACCAGTGGGCTCCCTTGTGGAATTTTTTTTTTCTCTTTTCTTGGTTTCTTGTCTCTCTCTACCTTCTTTCCTTACCCTTCTCATGAACACCTGGTGCCGTGTGCCATAGCTGCTCCTTCTTGATGGGCTGTGCAGCGCCACTTGGCTGGGGACCTGTTTCCAGTGGGCTCCCTTGGGACATTTTTTTTCTTCTTTTTTTTTTTTTCTCAGTTTCTTGTCTCTCTCTACCTTCCTTCCTTTCCTTTCTCCTGGCCACCTAGCTGCATGTGCCTTTCGCTGTTTTCTTTTTAATCTAGTTTCTTATCGCTCTCAGCCTTCCTTCTTTTCCTTTTTCCTGCCAACCTTGTTGCATGTGATGTATCCCTTCTTGACAGGCTGTGCCACACTACCTGGCTATAAAGTTACTGGCACACAGATTCACCAGGTCTACACCACTCCAACAGCATGCTCCCTCAGCACTTTTTTTTTTGGGGGGGGGCTTCTGTTTCTCTCTCCTCTTTCTCTTCTTTCCCACACTCACTTAGCTCCACACATCACGTCCTTCTCTCTCCCTCCTACCTATCTACACTGTGTGCTGAGCATCACACCCCCAAGCAGCACAGGCACAGTGTATCAGAACCTTCCCTGCACTCCCATCGGGCCCCATCCTGTCGGCCCCAGTACATGCCACAAACGGCCCAGCCCAGCCCCTCCCCTTCTGCTAGACCCGCCCTGCTGCATCATAGCTGAGTGACTGGCCCTTCCCATTGTACAAGGTGGTAAGAAATGTCAGGCCCACAGAGGAGCAAACAACAAAAAATGCCCAGCCCACCTGCTCAGACATAACCAAATAAAACAAAAAAGCAGGATGAAACAAATCTACAATCAGTAAACGAAGAAAATAATTACTGAATGTCCTGAGACAGCAGAAAATATCAAAACATTTACAAAAACAGGACAGGATGGTTGCAGTAGATGTCCAAAATAAAACACCAGATGACCTTAGTAGAAGAAGAGGCATTGCAACTACCTGATAGGGAATTCAAATCTCTAATATTCAGGGCTATCCAAAAGTTGAAGGAAAAAGTGGAAAAAAATAGACAAAATCATGAAAAATACAGACAAAATCACAGAAAAGATAGTTAAAACAATGGAAGAATTCAGGAAAATAATACAGGAACAAAACGTCAAAATAAATTCACAGCTAGAAATCATACAAAAACAACAGAATTCCAAAAGATACAACAAGATTTCAGAAATGGACAATATCATAGAAGGCTTGAGGAGCAGATTTGAAACAATGGAAGACAGGATCAGTGAAATTGAAGACAAATCTTTGAATACCACTTTGTCTGAGGAAAAATCTGGGAAAAGAATGAAGAAAAATGAAGAAACCCTGAGAATGATGTGGAATAAAAAGCAAAAGTTTTCAAGTGACTGGAGTTCCAGAACACGGAGAAAACAGAAAACACAGAGAGGATCATTGAAGAATTGCTGACAGAAAACTTCCCTAATATCATGAAAGATGAAAAGATGACCACACAAGAAGCTCAATGAATCCCATATAGGATAGACCTCAAAAGAAAATCACCAATGCATATTATAATCATATTCGCTAAAACCAAAGACAAAGAAAGAATACTGAAAGCAGCTTGAGAAAAACAAAAAGTCATAGACAAAGGGGAAACAATAAGACTAAGCTCTGCTTACTCAACAGAAACCATGCAGGCAAGAAGGCAATGGGATGACATATATAAAACCTTGAAATAAACAGATTGCCAACCAAAAATAATATATCCTGCAAAACTCTCACTCAGATATGATGCTGAAATTCGAACATTTCCAGATAAACAGAAATTAAGGAAATATGTAAAAACAAAACCAAACTTACAAGAACTACTAAAGGGAGTCTTTTGGTTAGCAAATAAACAACATCAGACAATAGCCTGAAACTAGGACCCAAGATTGCCTCAGCCAGATACCAACCTAGGAAATGAACTCTCAAGGATAAAACAAAACAAAAAAATTTACAACAGGGAACAAGAGAGGTTAATCCATAAATGACAACAATATCAGAACAATAACAGAGAGAATAAACAGTGTAAATATACAACTTCAAATGGAGAGGAAGTCAAGGTGATACCAAGTAAGAAAAGATTAGTTCAAACTTAAGAAGATAAGGGTAAATTTCAAGGTAACCACAAAGAAAGTTAACAAAACTAGGCATCAAAATAAAGAAGAAAAACAAAGTCTCAGTAAACACAATATCTACAAAAATGAAAGAAATGAAAAAAATCCACAGACAAAAGGAATTCAGCACAGGAGAGCAAGAGGACCAAAGAAAACGTCAGTACCACAAAAAAAAAAAAAAGCATTACAAAATAACAATAAACTCACACCTATCAATAATTATACTGAACATAAATTGCCTAAATACACCCATAAAGAGAGAGAGAGTGACAGAATGGATTAAAAAAAACAACCCATCAATATGCGGTCTACAAGAGTCACACCTAAAAAACAAAGACCTAAATTTATAAAAAATCAAAGGATGGAAAAAAATATATCAAGCAAACAACCACAAAAGAGCAGGAGTGGCAAGACCAATCTTAGATAAAATAGACTTTAAAACAAAATTCACCATAATAGACAAAGAAGGACACTATATAATGAATAAAGGGCCAATATACCAGGAAGACATAACCATAATAAATATCTATGCACCCAATAACAAGGCTCCAAACTGCATAAAACAAACTCTAACAGCATTGAAAAGAGAAACTGACAGTTCCACAATAATAGTAGGAGACTTCAACACACCACTCTTGGTAAAGGACAGAACATTTAGAGATAAACTCAACAGAGATTCAGAAGATCTAAAGGCCATAATCAGCCAACTTGACCTCATAGATATATACAGAACACTCCACCCAACAACAGAAAAGTACATATTCTTTTCCAATGCACATGGAACATTCTCCAGAAAGACAATATCTTAGGCCATAAAACAACCCCCAACAAAATCCAAAACACTGAGATAATACAAAGTACCTTTTCTGATAACAACACCATAAAAGTAGAAATTAACAACAGGAAGAGCAAAGAAAAAAAAATCAAACACATGAAATTAACATTTTGCATAAATACCCCTGGGTAATAGAAGAAATCAAAGATGGAATCAAAAAATTCCTAAAATCAAATGAGAATGAAAACACATCATACCAAAACCTTTGGGACACAGCAAAGGCAGATTTCAGAGGTCAACTTATAGCAATAGATGCAAACATCAAAAAGAAAAAAGGGACGAAATCAAAACATTAGCTACACAACTCAAATAGAAAGAGAAAAGCATGAGAATCCCACAACCGCCAGAAGAAAGGAAATAATAAAGATCAGAGCAGAAATAAATAAAACAAAATAGAAAAACAGAATCAACAAAACCAAAAGTTGGTTCTTGGAAAGGATCAACAAAGTCAACAAACCACTGGCCAAACTGACAAAAGGAAAACAGGAGAGGACGAAAATAACCCAAATAAGAAGTGAGTGACTGAAATTAAAATGATCACAACAGAGTACTGTGGAAAACTATATTCTAAACAAATTTGAAAACCTAGAGGAAATGGATAAATTTCTAGAAACACACTACCTACCCAAACAAACAAAAACTGAAGTTGAAAATCTGAACAGACCCATAGCAAGAGAAGAGATTGAAAAGGTAGTAATAAAAACAAACAAAAAAAAACCTCCCAGCAAAAATAAAGCCCTGGCCCAGATAGCTTCACTAGAGAATTCTAACAAACATTCAGAGAAGAGCTTACACCGTACTAGTCTAACTATTTCAGAACATAGAAAAGGAAGGGATACTTCCAAATTCATTCTATGAAGCCAGCATAATCCTGATACCAAAACCACACGAAGACAACACAAAAAAAGAAAATTACAGACCAATATCTCTCATGAATATAGATGCAAAAATTCTCAACAAAATTCTAGCCAATAGAATTCAGCATAATATCAAAAAATAATACACCACGACCAAGTGGGATTCATACCAGGTATGCAAGGACGGTTCAAAGTTAGAAAATCAATCAACGTAATCCACCACATAAATAAAACATAAGAAAAAATCACATGATCATCTCAATTGATGCAGTAAATGCATTCGACAAAGTGGAACACCCATTCCTGACAAAAACTCTCAATAAAATAGGTACAGAAGGGAAATTCCTCAACATAATAAAGGGCATCTATACAAAACCAACAGCCAACGTCATTCTTAATGGAGAGAGGCTGAAAACATTCCCCTTGAGAACAGGAATAATATAAGGACGCCCTTTGTCACCACTCCTATTTAACATTGTGCTGAAGTCCTAGCTAGAGCAGTAAGACAAGAGAAAGAAATAAAGGGTATCCAAACTGATAACGAAGAACTAAAACTTTCCCTATTTGCGAATGACATGATACTATACATAGAAAACCCAAAAAACTCCACCAGAAAACTACTGGAACTAATAGATTCAGCAGAATAGCAGGATATAAGACAAACACACAAAAATCAGTTGGAATCCTACACACCAATAAAAAGAACGATGAAAAGGAAATCAGGAAAACAAAACCATTTATAATAGCCTCTAAAAAAAATAAAATACTTAGGAATAAATCTGACCAGGGATGTAAAAGACCTGTACAAAGAAAACTGCAAAACACTACTGCAAGAAACCCAAAAGAGAACTACATAAATGGGAAAACATACCATGCTCAAGGATAGGTAAACTCAACATAGTGAAAATGTAAGTTCCACCCAAAGGAATCTAAAAGTACAAAGCAATCCCATCCAAATACCAACAGCATTCTTTAAAGAGATGGAAAAACTAAACATTAATTTTATATGGAAACGGAAGACGCCCTGGATAAGTAAAGCACTCCTGAAGAAGAATAAAGTAGAAGGACTCACACTACCTGACCTCAGAATCTACTATACAGCTATGGTAGTCAAAACAGCCTGGTAATGGTACAATGACAGATACATTGAACAATGGAGCAGAATTGAGAATCCAGATGTAAATCCATCCACCTATGGTCACTTGATCTTCGACAAGGGCCCAAAGCCCATGAGGAACAGAGAGTCTTTTTAACAAATGGTGCTGGCAAAACTGGATGTCCATCTGCAAAAAAAAGGAAACAAGACCCATACCTCACACCATACACAAAAACTAATTCAAAATGGATTGAAGACCTAAATATAAAACCAAAAACTATAAAGATCATAGAAGAAAAAATAGGATCAGTGCTAGAGGCCCTAGTACATGGCATTAACAGGATACAGATCGTAACTAACAACAAAAAAACTCCAGAAGATAAGCTAGATAACTGGGACCTTCTAAAAATTAAACACTTATGCTCATCAAAAGACTTCACCAAAAGAGTAAAAAGAGAACCTACAGATTGGGAAAAAAATTTTGGCTATGACAAATCCATTCAAGGTCTAATCTCTAAAATATACAGGAAAATTCAACACCGCTACAACAAAAAGACAAATAATCCAATTAAAAAATGGGCAAAGGATATGAATATACATTTTACCAAAGAAGACATTCTGGTGGCTAACAGACACATGAGGAAATGCTCGACATCACTAGCCATTAGAGAAATGCGAATCAAAACCACGATGAGATACCATCTTACCCCGACATTACTGGCACTAATCAAAAAAACAGAAAATAACAAATGTCGGAGAGGCTGCGAGGAGATTGGAACTCTTATGCACTGCTGGTGGGAATGCAAAATGGTACAACCATTTTGGAAAATGATATGGCGCTTCCTTAAAAAGCTAGAAATAGAAATACCATACGATCCAGCAATCCCGCTCCTAGGAATATCTCCTAGAGAAATAAGACCTGTCACACGAATAGACATATGCATACCCATGTTCATTGCAGCATTGTTCATGACTCCTATTTAACATTGTGCTGGAGTTCCTAGCTAGAGCAATAACTCAAGTAAAAGAAATAAAATGTCATTTAAATTGGAAAGAAAGAAGTAAAACTATCTCTATACACAGATGATATGATCCTATGCATAGAGAACCCCAAAGATTCCACGAGAAAACTACTGGAACTAACAGAAAGATTCAGCAGAGAAGCAGGATACAAAATCAACATACCAACATCAGTAGGATTCCTGTAACCAACAAAAAGAACTTCAGAAAGGAAATCAGAAAAACAATAGCATTTATAATAGCCCCTAAAAAGATAAAATACTTAAGAATACATCTAACCAGGGATGTAAATGCCCTATACAAAAAAAAACTCAAGACACTATTACAAGAAACCAAAGGAGACCTACCTAAGTCGAAAAACATATCATGCTCCTTTCCTTTCCATAAAAAGTTGCTGATTAGTTTTTTAACTTTCTACAAAGTGATGCAGTGCTGGAGGTGCTCAAATGTCTATGCCAAGAAATGTGTAAGACAGCTGCTTGGCCAAATGATTGGAAGAAATCCATATTTGTACCCATTCCAAAGAAAGGTGATCCAACAGAATGCAGAAATTATCAAACAGTATTATTAATACCATACACAAGTAAAATTTTGCTGAAGATCATTCAAAATCTGTTGCAGAAGTACATTGACAAGGAATTGCCAGAAATTAAAGCTGGATTCAGAAGAGGACGTGGAACGAAGGATATCATTGCTGATGCCAGAGGGATCTTAGCTGAAAGCAGAGAATACTAGAAAGATGTTTACCTGTGTTTTATTCACTATACAAAGGCATTTGACTGTGTGGATCATAACAAATTATGGATAACATTGTGAAGAATGGGAA
>NW_004444086.1:1780236-1783253 GCF_000243295.1 Trichechus manatus latirostris
ACTGGACCAGTAAGCAACATCACGATAAATGGAGAAAAGATTGAAGTTGTCAAGGATTTCATTTTACTTGGATCCACAATCAACACCCATGGAAGCAACAGTCAGGAAATTAAACAGCATATTGCATTGGGTAAATCTGCTGCAAAAGACCTCTTTAAAGTTTTGAAAAGCAGAGATGTCACTTTAAGTATTAAGGTGTCACTTTAAGTAATACGGCACCTCCTTAGAAAGCTAGAAATAGAAATACCATATGATCCAGCAATCCTACTCCTAGGAATATATCCTAGAGAAATAAGAGCCATCACACAAATAGACATATGCACACCCATGTTCATTGCAGCATTGTTCACAATAGCTAAAAGATGGAAACAACCTAGACGCCCATCAACAGAAGAAAAGATAAACAAACTATGGAACATACACACAATGGAATACTGCTTAATGATAAAGAACAATGATGAATCTGCAAAGCATCTCACAACATGGATGGATTTGGAGGGCATTATGCTGAGTGAAATAGGTCAATCACAAAAGGACAAAATATTGTATGAGACCACTACTATAAAAACTCATGAAAAAGTTTACACACAAAAAGAAACAATCTTTGATGGTTACGAGAGAGGGCAGGGGTAAGGGTAGAAAAACAGTAAATAGACAATAGATAAGTGGTAACTTTGGTGAAGGGTAAGACAGTACAGAATACTGGGGAAGCCAGCACAGTTTGTTTAGGGTAAGGTCATAGGTGCTCCATGGACAAATCCAAGCTCCCTTAGGGACCAAATTACTGGGCTGAGGGCTCTGGGGACCATGGTCTCAGGGAACATCTAAGCTCAAAAGAAATGGCATAGTTTATAAAGTGTTCTACATTTTGCTTTGGTGAGTACCGTCTGGGGCTTAAAAGCCTGTGAGTGGCCATCTAGAATACTCCACTGGTCTCATCCCTTCAGGAGCAAGGGAAAATGAAGAAAATTAAAGACACAAGGGAAAGATTAGTCCAAAGGACTAATGGACCACAACTACCACGGCCTCCACCAGACTGAGTCCAGTACAACTGGATGGTACCTGGCTAGCACCAATGACTGCTCTGACAGGGATCACAATAGAGGGCCCTGGACAGAGCTGGAGAAAAATGGAGAACAAAATTCTAACTCACAAAAAAAGACCAGACTTACTGGCCTGACAAAGACTGGTGAAACCCCGAGAGTATGGCCCCTGGACAACTTTTTAGCTCAGTAATGAAGTCACTCTGGAGGTTCAACTTATAGCCAATGATTAGACACACCCATAGGACAAAATGAGACTGAAGGGGCACGGCAGCCCAGCAGCAGGGACTAAAGGGCTGGAGGGGACAGGAGGGCTGGTGGTAGGGAACCCAAGGTAGAGAAGGGAGAGTACTGACATGTCGTGAGGTTGTTGACCAATGTCATAAAACAATATGTGTACTGACTGATGAGTGCCTATTTTGTTCTGTAGACCTTCATCTAAAGTACAATAAAAAAAAAATGTTTAAAAAAATTGTATAATTACATGAACAAAGTGTTACAGCAAAAGGCAAGCAAAACTCAAAAAAAGTTGAGAGAAAATTTTATCTGCATCATCTTTATTTCCTGACAAGGAAGAACACAATTATTTAAACGCTACTTTGAATATCACAGAATTTGTTGTTATTGTTAGACGTCGTCAAGTCAGGTCCGACTCATGAAGGCCTTATGAATCATAGAACAAAACAATGCCCAGTCCTGTGCCATCTGCATGATTGTTGCTATGTCTGGGTCCATTATTTTGACTATTGTATCAATCTATCTCATTGAGGGATTCCCTTGTTTTCCCTGCCCCTCTACCAACCATGATGTCTTCTTCTAGTGATTGGTCTTTCCTGACGACACGTCCAAAGTAAGTGATCCAAAGTCTCACCATCCTCGCTTCTAAGTAGCATTCTGGTTGTATTTCTTCTAAGACTGATTTATTTGTTCTGGAAGTCCGCAGTATTACAGAATACATTAGCTTAAATGAGAGTTTTCAGAAACGAGAGATTGGGCTTAAAATGTGCATCATTTTTTGTAACAAATCATGACAAGGAAAAATATAAGTAACAAATAAACCTCTGTCTTCATAGAATTATGAAGCAAAATTGACCATACCTCACAACCTTGAGTATATTATTACAAAGCTCTCCAACTTGGCAGAGCCAGAATTCTACTTTTCTAAAGATATATTTATCTTAAGTGTTTTATTGGTTGTAGCATCTCTATGAAGTTCATTGATTCATTGGTTGTTGCTGTTGTTAGGTTCCATCAAGTTGGTTCTGACTTATAGAGACACTGCCTGGTCCTGCAACATCGACATAACCATTGCTATGTTTGAGCCCATTGTTGCAGCCACAGTGTCAATCCATCTCGTTGAGGGTCTTCCTTTTTTTTGATGACCCTCTACTTTACCAAATATGATGTCCTTCTCTAGGGACTGATCCCTCCCGATAACATGTCCAAAGTACCTGAGACTAAGTCCTTGCTTCCAAGGAGCTCTCTGGCTGTACTTCTTCCAAGACAGATTTTTTTCGTTCTTCTGGCAGTCAGTGGTATATTCAATATTCTTCACCATCATAATTCAAAGGAATCAATTCTCATTTGGTCTTCCTTATTCATTGTCCAGTTTTCCCACACAAATGAGGTGATTGAAAATATCATGGTCAGGTGCACCTTAGTCCTTAAAATAATATTTTTACTTTTGAACACTTTAAAGAGGTCTTTTGCAGCAGATTTGCTCAATGCAATAAACTGTTTAATTTCTTGACTGCTGCTTCCATGGGTGTTGATTGTGGATCCAAGCAAAATGAAATCCTTGACAACTTCCATCTTTTCTCCATTTATCATGATGTTGCTTATTGGCCTAGTTGTGAGAATTTTTGTTTTCTTTCTTTTTTTTTTTTTATTGTACTTCAGGTGAAGGCTTACAGAACAAATAGTTTGTCATGAAACAGAAGTATACATGTTGTTTTATGACATTGGTTAACAACC
>NW_004444086.1:1789859-1846314 GCF_000243295.1 Trichechus manatus latirostris
GCCAGGTATTCAGGGAACAGAAAGAGAAGGAAGATACAGAGATACGAGAAACTGAGCAATGAAGAAAGACAAAAAGGGAAAAAGAGGAAAAAGAAAACAAAACAAATTAAAAACAAAACAAAACAAGAAAGGCCCCCAAAGAAACAGAAAAAAAGAAGAGAGAAAAAAAAAAACCCAAAGTAAAAAGAAATGTCCTCAGGGATCCCTCTGCACATCTGTGGAAGCCGAAGTGGAGTCTCCCTGCAAAGCAGCTCAGCCTGGCCAGAAAGGGCTCCCTACTCACGAAAAGGAAAAGAAAACAAACAAAGAATTCGAAACAAACAAACGAACAAAAGTCCCGGGATCCCACCAGCGTGGCAACCCAAACCAGGAAGCAGCTCCACACTCAAACAGAGCTCCGCAGCCCCTCAGGAAGAAGCAAAGATGGCGCACGGAGCCAGGTACTTGAGTGAAGGGAGGGGGAGGTGGCGAGAGGTAAGTAAGAAATCAAAAGAAGCAGAAAAATCAGCACTAGCAGCCAACAAATGGCACTCAGAGAGCCAGCTAGTGTTGGCTGGTGTTTCTGGACAAGAGACTGTGTCTGTGGGAAGCAGAGGGGGCCGAGTGTGGGTGAAGATGGGTAGAGAGTGGGAAAGCATATATCACAAATTACCAGAGCTCTGCATCCCCTCAGGAAGAAGCAAAGATGGCGCACGGAGCGAGGTACTCGAGCGAAAGGAGGGGGAGGTGGGGAGAGGCAAGGAAGAAATAAAAAGAAGCAGAAAAAAAGCAACACCAGCAGCCAACAAATGGCACTCAGAGAGCCACCCGTTCAGGTGTGTGGAATCCAAGAAGCTGCTTTTTCCCGGTCAAGAGACTGTGGCCGCGGGAAGCAGAGGAGGCCGAGTTGGTGTGAAGAAGGGTGGGGGGTGGGAAAGCATGTATCGCCAATTACTGGTTGTTTTGTCACCCGCTGGAAAGTCCGTGAGGCTGCTTTCTCGTACCCCATTTGCTGGTCTCCGATAGGAGTCCAAGATGGCGGATCCGCGCTGCGTTAGCTCGTAGGGGACCTCTGCCTGAATCTCTCCTCACTCTCCATTCTCTGTCAGTTTTCTCACTCCATTTCATGCTTGGCTGAGTTCTTTATCTCTTCATTTGTTGTTTTAGGGTTTCAGGATTGTTGTGTTCTCTGTTTAGCTTAGTTTTTCGGATCTTTGCTGTGGAGGGACGGCGTAGTGCTTCTGCCTAGAGTGCCATTTTGCCAGAACCGATTTTCGTTTTCTTTATGCTGAGGCATTATTAAAAGCACAACACCAAGGTGTTGCCTTTGGGAGTTAGACTTGAACATATTTATCTTACTTTCCATTTTAATTTTTTGATTTGAAATTTCCTTCGTCTAGAATTTGCTACAATACTATAATGTTCTTGGTTAATTGACTTATGCAATTGTGGGTAAAATCAGTCCAACAATTGAAAAGGAACAAGAAAATTACATAAACTCATTAGAAATGTCTACTTACCCATGCCGAAATTCTTTAGCTGATAATTAGAAGTGGGGAGCATCTCGTCTCATGAATCAAATGTGAAATTTGCTTTTCAGAATAAAAATCCAGAAACAATTTTCAACATGGCATTGCATTATTTTAGATTCCTTTTACTTTTATAATATCAATATCCACCCACACCAGTTAACACACACTCGCATGCACACATACCCAATTCCAAACATCTTCTATAACATTTTATATCATATTAATCCATCTTGAAATAAATGCCAAAGGTTACTGAAATTAGTTATCAGAAATGAAAAAAAAATAGAAATAATGTTTTAAAACTTAAAGTTTATTCAGCTTTAAGAATTGTAAATGACTGGAGTATACCTTCAACTGACCTTCTAAATCCTAAATACCCAGTGGAACTGCAAAAGGGGTTCATTCTCAAAGTTGTGAGGTATGGTGGAGGATAAGATTGAGAAGTGAACCTGACATTGAAATTAAATGTCTGTCATTTTAAGAAACAGCAGATTCTCTCTTCTCTCCAACCCTCCACATCACTGCCCTCCTGCCTATAAAACTGCAAACTGCTAGGCAAAATATTGTAAAACCTTTTTTAAGGAAAATGAATCACTTATACACTCAGTGTAAGTGCCCAAGAGTAAGGGCCTACCCAACAGGACTTTTGAGGAGTCCACAGCATAACAATTGACTCCCCATCCTTACTAAAATAAAGCTGCTAGTTATTAAGCCTATTCTTCATACTCAGTTATCTTATTTCCACATTTTTAAATAGTAAACCAGTGATTACCAGACATTTGAAGAAAATCTGCAACATAAAAAGGAAATATAAACATAAAGAAAATATAAGGTGATCCCAGAGGAAACAAATAATTCAGAGAACAGTGGACAGCTTACAAACAACAAAAACATGTTACTGTCATGTCTACAGAAAGATTTAAGAAGATATTATATAAAAAGAGCATTTAATCACTTGTGCAACTCCAAAAAAACCAAACCTATTGCTTTCTAGTTGATTCCGACTCATAGCGACCCGATAGGATAGAGTAGAACTGCCCCATAGGGTTTCCAAGGCTGTAATCTTTACTGAAGCCGACTGCCACATTTTTCTCCTGTGGAGCAGCTGGTGAGTTTGAACTGCCTTTCAGTTAGCAGTCAAACACTTAATCACTGCGTTACTAGGGATTCTTTTTACAGGTTTATAGGAGACAACATACAGATAGAAGATAGTGAAAAGTTCCAATATACATGTATTTGGAGGTTCAGAACCTGTAACCCGCTGCCATTGAGTTGACTCCGACTCATAGTAACCCTGTAGGACAGAATAAAACTGCCCTGTAGAGTTCCCAAGGAGTGGTTGGTGGATTCGAACTGCTGACCTTTTGGTTAGCAGCCGAGCTCTTAACCACTGCACCATCAGGACGCCTGGAGGTTCAGAAGGAGATGAAAAAATGGAATAGCAGCAATACTAGATGAAATAATGTTCAATTATTTTTCAAAACTAATGGAAGAAGTGAAGCCAAAGGATAAAGAATGGCTAATACTGAACCAGGGATCAAGAGACAGCCATTCAAACAGAAGAGGATACTGCTTGGTTCAGAATTGGAAAAGGAGTGTGTTAGGGTTGTGTCCTTTCAACTTACCTTTTCAACAGAGCATATGATAGAACAAGATTCAATAAATTTAAAAAGGACTGAAAACTTACAAAATATTTTCACTGAGCACAACAGAATTAAATTAGAAATCAACAAAATAAATCCAGGAAAACACCAAATATTTGAAAATTAAATGGCCTGGGTCAAAGAAGAAATAACGAGAAATTAGAAAATGTTTACTGAATGAAAATAGAAGCACAATTTCAAAAAGTATGGATTTTAGCTAAAGCATGTTTGTAGCTTAAGATACTTATATTGCACAATAAAAGATTCCTAAAGTCAATACCCTAAGCATACATTTAAAAAGCTAAAAAATAAAATAAAATAATCAAATCAAACCTAAAGTACAGAAAATAATAAAAGACCAGAGCAGAAATCTGTTAAATAAGTAACAGAAAAACAATAGAGTAAATCAATGAAATCAAGTTAGTTCTTTGAAACCAGTCACTTAGAGACCTGTGTCCAATGGAGCTATTAATATTTGAATCCCTTCCCTCCCTGAAGTCCCTTGGTATAGAAGAACAGGTGTGTAGAATTACTCATTTAATTCACAATTGAGTCATGTCTAATAATCATAGTCCAAACTTAATTTCTAAAAAATATATATCATGGATTCTGCATGTATGGCTTTCTGATTACATGATACTCTACAGAGAAAACATAAATTCCTCTTGAATCCCTCTCTATTGTTCTAATCTTTTCAGTGACTAACTTAATGTTTCCATGCCTGGCCCCGCTCCACCCTACCACTACTTCCTCTGCCTATTCATCTATCCCCTCTCATCTTTGGCTCTTTTCTGTTTCTCATCTTTATCTTTCCTTTCTCTTCTTTCAATAACTGTAATCTTTTAGTATGTTAATAAATGTATTTGTTGAAATTTAATATTATCTTCTGTTAGTTATGTGCACTTATCTTTAAAAAGTCTTCAAGTAAACTTTCACATTAGGATAACTTGTTCCAAATAGCCACCCGTATGCTAATCTGAGACTAAAGATGACTGTTGATCAAAAGTAGTATTTTTACTGACAAAGATAATGATCATATTTCAACAACAGACAACTTTATTTACTATAACTAGAAAGATTCATTCATAGTGTATGTATTCATATTTTTAATTATAATCATATATTTGCTTGAATTATGGTTCACAACATTTACTACAGCTGTTTGTAACTGTTAAATAAAAAATGTGCTTGGAGCTCAAAAATTTGCCGTGTTATATTTCCGAGTAGAAAAGGACATATATTGACATGATGTTAATTAATTTCAATGAATTCACATTGTTACCTTGTACAATAACCAAACTCTGCTTTGTTGATTGTGAATTTTTAGTATCTGTGAATATTATTTTGTTTGTCTAACTTGTCCCTATTTTGATATACATGATCATTTTTGCAATTATAATTGATGTAAAATTTAATGTAAATACTTGTGAACAAAAAGATGAACCACAATTTTTTTTATTAAACTGCATTAATACTTTTTAAGCAAGAAGGAATTTATTAAATTATATCCTACTACCTTTAAAGCATTGATGCCATTTATCAAATTGCCTTATTTATACTGTTAGGAGCATTTTTGTAGGACATATTTTGAATTGTTTTCAATTGTCTTTAGTAAGTGGACTGACAAATTTGAAGAAACAATAACTGTTTTAGGAGTTATCTAATTCCACCTAAACATCCCTATTAAAAAAGAATTTATAATGTCATTAAACCTCCTTTTCCCTCTAAACACCTATTGTGCCTCTGACCATTTTTTCCACCATAAATTATTGTTTCCTTGACAATTTTTAAATAAATATTATTTTTATTCAACATGGAAATGTTTCTATTTCCTTATAACTTGCTTAATGTTAATTTACTCCATGATTTATTTGTCCTTTAAGGCATGTTTTCTTCTGATATTTACCTTTAAAATTGTTTTGTAAGCTGCCAGTTTTTGAGCTGAAGCATCTCATTATCTAATTTGTATGCTGTACATACTCATGAAATATTGCCAAATAAATCCTAAAAAATATTCCCTGTAGTTAGTTTGTCTTTTCTCTTACACTAAAAAGGTGTTGTATATATACTTTGAGTTAAAAATATAAATTTCTGAAGTCTGATTTCTGACATCTGCTATCTCAGTTTTATGGACTGAAGGAACTTGGACACGCAATTTCAACTATTATAGCTCAAACAGTCTAACATCTTAGAAAATGTACTATTAATAATATTACTATTATTATTTAATATTCCTTTTGAGAAGATTGAACTATCCTTTAAGATACGTGTGTACCATGGCCCTTATAAATACACCCACTGCTCTATTATCGACAGGGTTTCGTTCCAAAGACTAGATTGTTATGCAAAAAAATTGGCATTATGTGAAAATGGAGGATGACCACAACAGATCACAAAATGGAAGATAACTACATCATTATATAACTGTCAAATCATTACATAACTTCCAAACCACTAAGAATCACAGCCCAGCCAAGTTGACACATAACCTTAACCATCATAGCCAGTGTTTTCTCTCACTTTGTTTGCACCTTGGTGTTCCTTAATTCCCAGTCTATGTTGTTAATGTGCAAAATAGTAGGATAGTAGATTTTTTACTATTGTTGTAAATGTGAAATGTTAGATTAACAAGGTAGTTGATAAGTGAGGAGTAGCTGTAATGAGCAATAGGGTCAAATTTGCCATTCTAGAACCATTCAACCAGTTCTAGGCTCACAATCACAATAGGTTGGCTTTGAAATTGTTCAGTAGTCAGAAATAAAACCAGTATTACATGAAACATTACTTAATTGTGTGAAAAGAAACAGAATGCCTATTACATGAACACATCAGTAACTTCATTTCATTTATTTTACTGCCTTCCTCTGAGTCAGATAACCAATCTTGACACATACGAGGAGGAAAAAGAGGGAGCTAGAGGCTTCACATTGCTGTTATATTTCCTCCACAGAGAACAAAAAAACACAAACGTTTTACTGGTTAGGGCAGTTTTTTTTTTGTTTTTTTTTTTAATGAGAAACATAAGAATCTTGTAGAAGTTATATACTCTTAGATCAGCCATGTGTACAGGAACTTAGATTTTCACAAAATGAGAGTATTGGACTAAATCATGCAAGACAGCAAAAGGCAAAATTGATTTTTTATGACATCATAATGTTTAGAATAGATGCCATCCATTCCCTTGAGCATGAAGTATCCCTCATGAGTGTCATCTGAGTCTCAGCTCATCCTTTTGCTGCAGGCGATAGATAACAAAGCCAAAAACAATAAAAAGCCAGAAATCAATCAAATTATGAGTTGGACCCCTCTTCTCCTCTTAACTCAACGTATTTATTCTCTAGCCGAGAGACTTGCAGACAGTGAGAGCTGCAGTCTATATTTGTTTATAAAAAATGATGTATGCATAATTACAAATAATAATGTTGTTAGGTGCCATGGAGCCGTCTCCGACTCATACCAACGTTATGTACAATCGAATGAAACACTGCCTGGTCCTGTGCCATCCTCACAATCACTGTTATGCTTGAGACCATTGTTGCAGCCACTGTGTCAATCCATCTTGTTGAGGGTCTTCCTTTTTTTTGCTGACCCTCTACTCTACCGAGCATGATGTCCTTATCCAAGGACTGGTCCCCCTGATAACATGTCCAAAATATGTGAGACAAAGTCTCACCATCCTGGCATCTAATCAGCATTCTGACTGTACTTCTTCCAAGACAGATTTGTTCATTCTTCTGGCAGTCCCTGGTATATTCAACACTCTACACCAACACCATAATTCAAAGGCATCAATTCTTCTTCAGTCTTCCTTATTCGTTGTCCAGCTTTCACAATCATATGGGGAGATTGAAAACACCATGGCTTGGGTCAGGCGCACCTTAGTCCTCAAAGTGACATCTTTGCCTTTTAACACTTTAAAGAGGTCTTCTGCGGCAGATTTGCCCAATCCAAACAGTTCCTTGATTTCTTGACTGCTGCTTCCATGGGTGTTGATTGTGGATCCAAGTAAAATGAAATCCTTGACAGCTTCAAACTTTTCTCCGTTTATCATGGTGTTACTTATTGGTCCAGTTGTGAGGATTTTTGTTTTCTTTATGTTGAGATGTAATCCATACTGAAGACTGTGGTTTTTGATCTTCATCAGTAAGTGCTTCAAGTCCTCTTCCCTTTCAGCAAGCAAGGTTGTGTCATCTGCATATCACAGGTTGTCAATGAGTCTTCCTCCAATCCTGATGTGCTGTTCTTCTTCATATAGTCCAGGTTCCTAGATTATTTGCTCAACATACAGATTGAGTAAGTATAGTGGAAGGATACAACCCCAACGCACACCTTTACTGACTTTAAACCACACAGTATCCCCTTGTTCCAACGACTGCCTCTTAATCTATGGATAGTTTCCTCATGAGCACAATTAAGTGTTCTAGAATTCCCATTCTTTGCAATGTTATCCATAATTTGTTATGATCCACACAGTCGAATGCCTTTGCATAGTCAATAAAACACAGGTAAACATCGTTCTGGTATTCTCTGCTTTCAGCCAGGATCCATCTGACATCAGCAATGATATACCTGGTTCTACATCCTCTTCTGAATCCAGCTTGAATTTCTGGCAGTTTCCTGTCGATGTACTGCTGCAGCTGCTTTTGAATGATTTTCAGCAAAATGTTACTTGTATGTGATATTAACAATATTGTTCAATAGGATCACTTTCTTTGGAATGGGCACAAATATAGACCTCTTACAGTCCATTGGCCAGGTAGCTGTCTTCCAAATTTCTTGGCATAGGAGAGTGAGTTCTTCCGGCGCTGCATCCATTTGTTGAAACATTTCAATTGGTATTCCGTCAGTTCCTGGAGTCTTGTTTTTCGACAATACCTTCAGTGCAGCTTGGACCTCTTCCTTCAGTACCATCGGCTCTCGATCATATGCTACTTTCTAAAACGGTTGACTATTGACCAGTTCTTTTTGGTACAGTGGCTCTTCGTATTCCTTCCATCTTCTTTTGATGCTTCCTGCGTTGTTCAGTATTTTCCTCATAGAATCCTTCAATATTTCAACCGAGGCTTGAATTTTTTCTTCAGTTCTTTCAGCTTGAGAAATGCTGAGTGTTCTTCCCTTTTGGTTTTCTATCTCCAGGTCTTTGCATATTTAGTTATAATACTTTACTTTGTCTTCTGGAGCTGCCCTTTGAAATCTTCCATTCAGCTCTTTTACTTCATCATTTCTTCCTTTCGCTTTAGCTGCTCTACGTTCCAGACCAACTTTCAGAGTCTCTTTTGCCATCCATTTCTGTCATTTTTTTCTTTCCTGTCTTTTTAGTGACCTCTTGCTTACTTCTTGTATGATGTCCTTAATGTCGTTCCACAACTCATCTGGTCTTCGGTCATTAGTGTTCAATGCCTCAAATCTATTCTTGAGATGGTTTCTAAATTCAGGTGGTATATACTCAAGGCCTTCCTTTGGCTCTCATGGACTTGTTCTAATTTTGTTAAACTTCAGCTTGAACTTGCATGTGAGCAATTGATGGTCTTTTCCACAGTTGGTCCCTGGCCTTCTTCTGACTGATGATATTGAGCTTTTCCATCGTCTCTTTCCACAGATGTAGTCGATTTGATTCCTGTTTTGGCTAGGTTCACGTGTAGTGTTGCCATTTATGTTGTTGAAAAAAGTATTTGCAGTGAAGAAGATGCTGGTCTTGCAAAATTCATTCATGCAATCTCCAGCATCGTTTCTATCACCAAAGCCATATTTTCCAACTAGCAATCCTTCTTGTTTCCAGCTTTCACCTTCCAATTGCCAGTAATTATCAGTGCATCTTAATTGCATATTTGATCAATTTCAGACTGCAGAAGTTGGTAAAAACCTTCAGTTTCTTCTTCTTCTGCCTTAGTGGTTGGTGTGTAAATTTAAATAATAGTCGTATTAACTGGTCTTCCTTGTGGGTGTATGAATGTTATCCTATCACTGACAGTGCTGTGCTTCAGGATAGATCTTTATTTGTTCTTTTTGACGATGAACACAACGCCATTCCTCTTCATAGTAGACTCTATGATTGTCTGATTCAAAATGGCCAATACCAGTCCTTTTCAGCTCACTAATGCCTAGGATATTGATATTTATGTGTTCCATTTCATTTTTGATGATTTCTAATTTTCCTACATTCATACTTCGTACATTCCATGTTCCTATTGTTAATGGATATTTGCAGCTGTTTCTTCTCATTTTGAGTCATGCCACATCAGCAGATGAAGGTCCCAAAAGCTTGACTCCATCTACTTCATTAAGGTCGACTCTACTTTGAGGAGGCAGCTCTTCCCCAGTCATATTTTGAGTGCTTTCTAATCTGAGGGGCTCGTCTTCCAACACTATAACAGACAATGTTCTGCTGCTATTCATAAGGTTTTCACTGGCTAATTGTTTTTTCAAAAGGAGACCACCAGGTCCTTCTTCCTAGTCTGTCTTAGTCTGGAACCGCAGCTGAAACCTGTCCACCATGGGTAACTCTGCTGGTATTTGAATACCAGTGGCATAGCTTCCAGCATCACAGCAACATGCAAGCCCTCACAGTACAACAAATTGACAGACGCGTGGCACAAATTACAATATAATACTATTATTATTGCTAATAATGGGATATTATTATTGTTTATTATTAATAATAGAAATACAATTACTAAGAGGCATATTTAACTTATACCACTGTTACACATTTTAGGAGATGTTAGCTTAATTAAGGTCATTTGAGCTCGTGAATAGATTAAAATGTTTTTAAAATTGTCATAGTTGACCTTTTAAACCAAACCTAGGACTAACAGATTGAAATGACTTAAAGGCAAACTTCAGCTCAATATAACAAGAATTTTTAGCAGCCAAATGCCTAACCGCTGCACCACGAGGGCTCCTTTTCTGACGTTTAGTGCTGCTTTCAATGGAATATAGTAGCCTTGGAAGACACTATGTTTCAATATAACAGAGGTGGAATGGCTGTATGCACCTGGCATATCCAAATGCCATGTGTTAGTGAGAGCTGGGAGAGTCATCCACAGCGCCAGCTGCTACAATAGTTTGGGTCCAAAGCCACTTTACACAAGAGACCAGAGAAATGAGTTTCCACAATTTCCCACTTCAGTGCCAAGTGCAGTTCTTTCCCTGAAGTAATTCCAAGTAATATATAACAGTTGAGACAATGTAAACAGGTATCTCCACCATTTATTTTTTTGCCCCAATTTCAACTGCAGTCAGTAGAGAAAACAATAGGTTTGTGCCATATTCAGGAGCTTACAACCATACAAGCTCAACTTACCTCTTTTGAACACAGCTCAAATTTACTCTCTCATGATTTCATCTTCTGTAGGTGGCATGACCAAGGTGGAGATAGAGGTCACCTCTAATTATGATTTGCTTCATTTGCATGTGGTTTTTCCTTATTATAATGTGTTGGCGTAATAAGATACCCCTGTTGCTAGGGCAAGTTAACTGTACAATTTGTTTCCTTAAAACATAATTCTCTCTGTATTCTTGGTTGGTCTCACTTTTGTGTCATTAAACCGAACACATTACAGTTTCCCCCTTCTTACTTTGCCTGTTTTCTTAATAAGATCTTGTTGACCTACAGTCTTTTACTTTGATTCACTGAAACTTTATTTTTATTAACTAAATCAAATGCATTTCTCCACCTTGATACAAGACATTTTTCCAACCTATTACATATGTCTGTCTCAAATTTTTCATCTCTGTTATAAAAAAAAAGGATTAACCTCTGTATTTTCAAAATTTATGATTGATCAAAACCAGTACATGTCTCAAATAATTTAGATTGATCAATATAGTACATTTTTTTATACAAACATTGGAAACCTACATGAGCATTACAACTATTCTTAATGTGCACTTTTTTTAATCATGGAATCATGACTGCTTTAATATACTTAACTCCTTTCAAATTGACTGTAATTCCTTTTGTTTTATTTATTTATTTTCCTTTTTGATGTTAAAACTTATATACTGGGTTCCTGGAAGCCCTCTAACAGGATGGGTCCTTTTTCTGAAATGTGCTTGTTTTTGATAACATTTAGATGTTTCAAGCCAGTTTTTACTCTTCTGGTCTTAAGATAATGGAGTCAGCTATGCTTTAAGGAGCTCTGGTTTTTTAGGAATAAAGAGTATTAGAAGCCATAATGTTGATAGATCATATATTAGACATGTGACAACAGGAGGCAGGAAGAGTGATGTCAGAGGACCCAAGAAGTCTCTGTTTGAATCATTAAAGCTTATTGAATGATGAAATAGAAAAAGTATATTCACAAAGTATATTAATCTAAAATAGTTTATTTCAGAAGGTAAAAATAGATTATAAAACTTTGATAACAGGAATTTTTTAGCATTTTAAACTAAATTTTATGCAGCAACTAGAGTTTTCTGGAAAAGAGGAAAGGGCAGTCAGTTAACAATGTGCTTACCAACAAAGTGTTTAGCTTTTCCATTTATATGTTCAAACCTGAAGAATGAAACTTGATGAACTTTAATTGAAGTTATTTTCTATCAATGATAAACAAACAAACAAAAAAAACCCAGTTGCTGTCGCATTGATTCCGACTCACAGCAGAACTGTCCCATAGGGTTTCCAAGGAGCAGCTACTGGATTCAAACTGCTGACCTTTTTGGTTAGCAGCCAAGCTCTTAACCACTGCACCACCAGGACTGTTTTAAATAGGTGGTTTGGGGAAAGAGTCAGAGGCCTATTCTTTCTTATGCTTTTTAATCAGTTAACTACTTTAGAAAAAATTAACAAAATTAGTAATGAGGGAACCAAGATCTCAACTGACAATCTGAAATTGTGGCTATAATTCATATCTCACAACAAGGGGCAAATAAACCCTTGTGTTTTTTCACCCCCTAATGACTAAATCAAAGGAGCATTGGTGGCATGGTGGTTAAGCACTCAGCTGCTAATCTAAAGGTTGACAGTTCAAACTCACCAGCCACTCCATGGCAGAAAGATGTGGCAGTCTGCTTTTATAAAGATTACAGTTTTGAAAACCTTATGGGACAGTTCTACTCTGTTCTATAGGGTCCCTATGAGTCTGAATCGACTTGGCGTCAACAGGAAAATGGCTAAATCTAAACTCCACTGCATTAAATATATGACCAAATGTCTAGTGAAAATATGATCCCATTAAAAACCACACTCATTGCAGTTGAGTCTATTCGGACTCATAGCAACCATTTAGGACAGAGTACTACTGCCCAAAGGGTTTCCAAGGCCGTAACTCTTTATGGAAGCTGATTGCCCCATCTTTCTCCCGAAGAGCAGCTGGTGGATTTGAATTGTGGAACTTTCAATTAGCAGATGAGTGCTTTAACCACTGTGCCACCAGGGCACCTTGAAAATGTGATAGGCCAAAGTAATTTGGAAAGATTTTCATGTATGTTTGCTTCTGAATAACATATAAGGTAACAGGCATTTTCAAAATGAAGTTCTGGTAATAGATCTTGAATTTACATTTCTTCCACAAAATGAAACTTTTACAAATTACTTCTCTTTTTAGAATGTGGTTTTATGGATTTATTAATATTTTTTGCCTTTTATTTCAACTTCATATGGAAACTCTAGGGACAGATCAATTATTGTCAAACTTTATCCACCTGGCAGCCACTCTTATGATGCAGATGTTTGTGATAAACTCTCCCCAGAGAACTTGTTAAGGTGTTGCATAATGCTGGTTGATTCCTAAAACTTAGCTGTGCTTCCAAGAGCTATTTTTCTTCTAATTACATCAACTACAATTTGCTAAATTCTTTCATAGATATATATTGAGCATTACAGCAAAATTAATCTTCATTTCACTATAACTCCTCTGTTTTTTAACTGTTGGAAATGTATCAATGGATAAGAATATTGTAATAAGGATTCCTTAATTTTTTCTTGTTTTCTCAAGAAATATAATGGTTTTTCTAGATGCTAGACTTGATAGAAATTTAAATAGTTCGCCAACACATCAGTCTTTTTTTTAATGCAAGATATCCCTTGATTTAATTTTAACCTTTGTGAATATTACACAAAAATACACATACAGAAGCAAATAAAACTATACAACCTAAATATCCAGCAGATACAAGAAGCAGTCAGAAGTTTAAAGATGGAGAAGCTGTAAGTGGCTGGTGAAGTTGTTTACATAATCAAAGGGGTACATACAAACCAACTTGGAATTAATAAACGAATACTTTCAACAAAAGCATTCTAGTTTTTTGTATGTTTGTTTTACATAGAAATTGGTAATCTATAAACTGGCTGAATAGGAAAATGCACTGCTCAGTACAATGATCAATAACATTTATTGAATTGAAATTATTAACTGTTGTAAACATTTAACAAAAGCATTATGAGATCTAGATACAGTCTTTGACAATTCCAACAAAATAAGTGGTATATTTAAAAAATAAAGCAATAGATCCATTCTATACATTTTCAGTCAAGAGTTCCAGCGAGCGAAATCGCACAGTATTTTAAAAAAGTATACAGCAAAGATTGTTTCTATTATAATGGCAAACTCTGGAAACTGTAAGTACAAATAAAGTCATTGAACAGTCAAACAGTTGTATTCCTACTGAGGAAAAAGTTACAGTAAGAACAGTCTACAATCCAGTTATAGTCAATTGTCAATAAGGAATGCTTTTTCTTGTCAGTTGATTTCCTAGTTCTTTTTCCAAGAGACAGCAAAACTTTGGCAATTGGATATATTGAAAATATATTTTCAAAGTTCAAGATACAGTCATATCATTTTGTTTTGTGAAAGGTGATCTGTACACCAAGGCCCAGAGGTTGGTAAAGATTGATTCCATATACAAATACCCTGCACAGATAGCTTACAAAGCTGCCGGCACAGTTATTCACCAACAGAAGCTTGGGTTTTGTGTGTATAGTTCACACATCACTGGGAATGTGGAAAGGTGTGCTATTTTTTGGCAAGAGCAAAGGAGACATTACTCTGATGTGAATTACCACGTTGGGCATGCTGAATCCATGCAGAACACTAAGGTGAAGGCTACTACCTGACATCATTAGTTTTTGTATACTGGTTTTGTTTTCGTTGAAGCAGTTCTGTTATTGCCAGTAGCTTTTCCAGCACATGCTGTTGTGCACCGCACTCATTACTGAGCGTTTGCAGTTCATCTGAATGGGCCACACAAATCTCATGCAATGCTGCTAAATCATGGGACAGGTCAGTTCTAGAATGATCTGTAGTGTCCAGAAGTTCAGGTACATTCCCAAGTTCATCCAAAAACATGATCATACAATGTTTTTACTTTTGATGAATGGATTTACTCTTTCCTTATAGGGTTCCTTAGCTCCAAACTCCACAAGATTTGCTAAATTCTGCACAGACTTAGCAACTAATGTCAGTGTTCTTGCAGCAATGGGAGATGGGGAATTGGAGATGATATTAAACATCCATGGGTTCAGGATAGCAGGACAGGTAAATCGAAGAAAAACAAAACCACTAACAACTCTGGTTCTCATGGTGGTATTTGTAGGCCACTTGTGCTGAACAGATTTTTGTAAACACCCATAAATGTATCTCAGTGTCAGTGGAAGTATTTCTGAAGCCATGAATATTTTCTCCACAAGCTCTGAAAGTATGTTCAATAGGTGTGCTAAATTAGTGTGCACATCTTCACTTTTTTCTAACTTTGATGAACTTGACTCACACAACTGCTTGCTTTCCATTATCTTTAAAATAGAGTCTTCCAAATCATGATGAACAAATTGCACAGCAGTGGATTTCATATACTGCTCCATCAAGGTGCTTGCAAGTGTTGTGGCTTGAAATAGGGTAGTGGCTTCATCTTCCATGCTTATTTCTCTGTCATTTATTGTACATAGCAACAATGATTCAAGCTTTTCATGAAGAAAAATCCTCAGTAGGATGCAAGCCAGTAGTGTTTGGTCTTGTCCACACACACATGATAAAGCATACACTACGTGAAGTTTCTTTTGCAGTATAAGCTCTTTAAATTCACTGTACCCTTCTTCTGGCATGATTTTTTCCATAGAATATCATGCTCGGCCACTCAAGGATCCTGGTTCAATACCTTTTAATGGTATGTGGGAGCTGAGCAGAAACCATTCATCTGTGGTGTGCCCTTTCTGTAATTGATTCAACTGCTAACTCATAAATAAGATGTCAGGATTTTTGCTTTTCTTTTATTACTAAGAGTTATTTCAAATCTGTTGATGTCAAGAGGAAGATCATCAAAGACAAATTCTTTTTTTAAAATTTTTTGAATTATACTTTAGATGAAGGTTTACAGAACAAATAGTTTCTCATTAAACAGTTAGTACACATATTGTTTTATGACATTGGTTAACAACCCCACGACATGTCAGCACTTTCCCTTCTCAACCTTGGGTTCCCTGTTACCAGCTTTCCTGTTCCCTCCTGCTTTCTAGTCCTTGCCCTTGGGCTGTTGTGCCCTTTTAGTCACATTTTGTTTTATGGGCCTGTGTAATCTTTGGCTGAAGGGTGAACCTCTGGAGTGACTTCATTACTGAGCTAAAAGGGTGTCCAGGGGCCATCCTTTCAGGGTTTCTCCAGTCTCTGTCAGGCCAGTAAGTCTGGTCAAAGACAAACTCTTCTGATCAAACAGGGTTTTGCCCTTCTCTTGCGTGAGTTTTTGCTACCTGGACACTATTCAGGTAGATGTTAGAATATGAGTTAGTAAAATGTTTTACTGGGAGCTTATGTGCTTCTTCAATATGTAAAATAAGACTGCTGATCTGACGCAGGTGTTTATTAGATATCCCTGGACTACTTTTCCGTAAATTACAAAATGCCTGCAGACCTTTCATCCGATCCTCTGCTTGCTCTGGAGTTTCTTCCGCAAAGTAAAAGATGTCATGTTCTTCACAAAAGTGCTGAACTACTATCTGAAAACAGTTTGGCCTGCCAAGAAGACTATCATAAACAACACAGACAGAACTGCCCTCTAAGATAAAATATAATTTTTTCCACTGTTTTCCTTTGCCTTTTTTCAGAAGATAACATTTTTTAACAATATTTTTATAAAAGGTATCCTTTGTTTTACAACAAATTGTATTATAGATTTCCTTGCTATCCACTGCATCATTGAGTACATGTTCTGGATCCTGCAGTGGCACAAGTTCCTAAAGAGGATACCCTTCAACAATCTATTCCTTTTGATAGTGATCTACTATGTCCCCAGGGCTGTTATAATATTAGCCTCCCATCATAAACTGATTGTTTGGTGTTGGACATATTTTAAATCACTGAATATTTTCATTGGTCCGAAAATAAAGTGAATAGTCACCAGGAGTATTATCTGAAGGCCTCACAAGAAAACTGCAGACTTGGCCAACTGTCATTAGTAAATTATAAGCTTCTCATTTAGAAATCTTCCCATGGAACCGTATTTTGCCTTCATGTGGATCTTCTTCCTGGCCTACTTCTTCTACTAAGTAAACAAGAAACATGACCGTAATAACCTATTAGGTCTGATGGTGAAGAAAAGCGTCCTCCACCAATGTTGTAATCTCCACACACAGCAATAATCCTAAAATGGTTGACAACATTTGTCTGGCTAAGAAATGAAAGTACAAAGGACCCTGACCTCCGATCACTCTCTTTTATAAGGTAACTGCCAGCTTTCCCTGCCTGCCTGAGGTGTTCTGCTATCGTTCTATCAAGTTTTCCATGATACCACATTTTTGGAGGTCAGAAGTCCAAAACAGGTGTCACTGGGCTAAAATCAAGGTGTCAGTAGGGCCGCATTCCTTTCTGGAGATTCTAGGGGAAAATCTATTTTATTGTCTTTTCCTTGGCTGTTGGCCTCCTTCCATCTTCAAGTCAGCAATGGCTGGTTGAGTCTTTCTCACATCACATCACTCTGACACTTCAATCTTAAAAGATAAAAGCCTGAAATTAACTGCTAGTAAAAAATTAGTTAAAATCAACAGAGAAATAAACATTATATAAAATAAACCGTACTAATCTTTAGCCACCAGATGAGAAGACAAGAACTTGATTTTTCATTTAATGATACTTTTGGCTCAATATCCTGTGTGGAAAGAACTTGCTGCTTTCTTATATTAGTTTATAGAAAGAATAGTTTTACAATATTTAGCATAGTCACTCAAAATGTATAATATTATTGCACTAGTCTGGTTAAGGAATAGAGAGAATAGTTATGACAATAGAAAAATGAGTTCGTAAGAGTTTTTCTTCCAAGTCCCATGTAGTTTAGAGTAGGATAAACCATAAACATGCAACTGAATCTATAAAGGAAATTAGTACCCTAAAAGTTCTCAGGTCGAGTGTGTCTATTTAGTATTCATTCTGGACAATTCTGCAAACAAGAACGCTCTCTTATCCATATTTAACTGCACATTCTTTACCCCCATGGCTTATTTCTTACGTTATTTACAGTTTAACATTATCTCTAACAACCACACAACCCACTGTCATCGAGTTGATTCTCACTCATAGGGACCCTATAGGATAGAATAGAACTGCCCCATAGGGTTTCCAAGGAGCGGCTGGTGGATTTGAACTGCAGACGTTTTGGTTGGCAGCCAAGTTCTTAAACGCTGCGCCAATACTTTAGAATTTGGTTTGTTTCATTACAAACATTAGTTTCAAGTATAGCTCAGAGAGTTCAACGATGCTAGTTATTACATGATAACATTTATGCAAAGGAGAATTCTTTATAAGTTATGTCACTGTAGCATGGTGTTATAGAATACCAGTACAAATTTTTCTTATTTTCCCAGAATTAATGCCCAAAACCCATAGTCTAAAGTCAAGTACTATCAAATTCTAAAATAAAATAAAAAAAAAAAAACTACCATCTGTGGGGTTAACAACTTTCAAGAGGATATTGTTAACAGGCATCATTTTAGTACAGTTGGAACCATACCTCTTTCCAACTCTCCACTCTTCCATTTCCCCTTTTATATATATAAAAGGAGGCTAGAAGTCATCTGTGAAGGAAATGAGAGTTTGTGGAGCAGCTTCCATCCGTTTTCATATTCCTCCTATAGGTAAGGGGGACCATTCAATATATTCTTCTCCATTATACAAGATTGAGATGCCAGAACCATTACTACTTTCACTAAATCATAACTGTTAAACATTCTTTCTGTGACATTTTCCAAGCTACTGAAACAGCAGGGTACCTGGTGTCCTATATTTAAAGCTACTGTTGAGAGATGAGAGGGGCAAGAGAGAAATGATGAGAGACAACAGCAAGAGGGGATAGCCTGTATTCCCACTGTGTGGTATGGCAAGGATTATGCACTTCCCACAATCACTGTGGACGTTGGTTAGGAATTAAGTTATTTTTCTAGTATTCCACAAGAGAGCTACACACTGGGATAGGGAATCCCCAACCATTAGGGTGAACTTATGGTGGCGTGAACTTCCTGTGGCAGGAATGAGGGATAGTAAGTGGTTAAAATGGCTAAGCCTCAGCTGACTCTTCCAAGCCAGGGGATTATAAACAGTAAGTGTCCCCTGGGGGTCTTCACAGGACCAACAAACATCTCCCCATTAGAAAACCAGCATTTGGATGTCTACCATAGAGAAGAAGTGCAATGGAAAAGAAGGATAATCCACTCCAATGGCGGTTTTATTTAAGTTATGGAAGAGCAGCTTCTACTAACAAGGCAAACATCAGCCAATTCACCATGGGCAGTTACATGTGGGAACGTCTTTTTTACTCATCTTTCCCCCTGCCCCAACACCAGAGGACTAAGTGCTTGGAAAAGGAACAAGTTTTTTCCACCTCCACCAAAAGCATAAGTTCCAGACTACTGGGGAAAGAAGACAGGACTATATATTAACAACCAGTAATTTATATTATGTAAAATGCCTATTCCCATCTCATTTATGAAATAACATTCTGCTTAATCTGTAATTCTATCATAAAGATTACTTTCTCTCAGCACACCTAGAATGTATGATTCCACAGTTTTCTGACTTCCGTTGTTGCTGTTGGGAAGCCAACTTTTAGTCTAATTGTTCTTCCTTTGTGATTAATCTGTCTTTACTATCTGGTGCTTTAAACATTTTATCTATCTTTAATGTCTTAATTTCACTGTATCTAGGTGTGTATTTGTTTATATTTATCCCCTTAGAATTTATTGCATTTCCTGAATTTGAGTGCTGGTGCTTTCATAAAATCTGAAATGAAAACTCTCTCTTAAAATAATTCCTCTTCACCATCCTTTTATTTTCTCCTTCTGTAACTATCATTAATGTGTTCTGTATCTCCCTCTTTATCCTCTCTTTCATATTTTCATCCCCTTCTCTCTGTGCTAAACCCTGGGTAATTTCTCCACATCAACCTTTCATTTAGTAAATCTCTCTTCAACTGTGTAATTTGCTATCTTATCCATCATACATTTTAATTTTTAGAACTACTACAACAACTGGGTTTATTAACAACAGCATCTTGTCCTTTGTTGTTTTGATTACCTCTTTTTCTTTCCTTAAAGATTAAAAAAACACTCATTTATATTATTTTTCTGGTTATTACAGTATCTACAAATTTTGCAGATATAGATAGCAAGGTTTTGTTTCTGCTAACCTAGTTTATGGTTATTTCTTCATGTGTTTAATGATATTGTATTGTGAGATGATATTCACCGGAACTCTAAACTGTGCTTTAAGGTCTTTCCTCCATAGTGCATTTGTATTTTCTTTTGTCAGGCTCCTGGCACCACTATAATCCAGGTACATTTTAAATAAATGATCAACTTGGGTTTTGAAGTCATACAGTTAATGAATCCATGCCCCCATATTCATGTACGTAAGGTTTTCTGGTTAGAAGGAGTTTTTTGGTTTTGTATTTGTTTTTTGGTTTTATATTCTCCACCCAAAGCAAGTATTCTCACCATCTTCTTCTGCAGGGAGACACTCCACCTACGCTCAGTCATGGAGGGTGTTGCCCTTTGGAAAGTGGGGCCTCAGGTTTTTGAGGTTATCTACGATCCAGCCTTTTACAAGTCCAGGCCCATGCTTGGCCTTCAGCTTGCTTGAGTGCATGGAACATTAAAATACAGGTTAGAGGCTACCAAGGACTGTCAGATGCTCTCCAGACCTCTTCTGGATTTGTGTTTTTCTTTGATTGTCAGTTCTGGCCTCTAATAGTTTTTCTTAATTTACTGCCATATTAGATATGATTTTTAAGGAGTTTTTTATATTTAATTCATTATTTCAAGCATGCAATGCTGAGGAGAGTTTCTCTGCTCAGGTAGTCTGCCATTTTGCTAACATAAAGTCTTAGATGTACGTTTGTATTATCCCTTTGCTTGTTGAAAGTTATTCTCAATAAACTATTAAAAGCAAGAAAAAAATTGTCAAACGGTATCTAACGAAATTTCAGTCACAGATATTCTAGGATCCTCAAACAGATTTGAACACTTTGAACAATCGTAATACAATTGAAAGTTACTTAAGATTTCTGACTAAATGTTTTCTAATTTTTTTATTTCCTCTAATTAAGGAATTTTAAACCTTTCCTGTGGTTTCATATGTTGCAATTTGAAATCTAATTCTAAAGTGTGAGAACATCTGTTTTCCCTTTTCAATACTGAAACTATTTTTATAATTTACAGATCATATTTTCTGGTTCACTGATTTTTTTAGCATATAGAGTCCATTGACCCTATCTTCTGAATATGCAATATCCTCTAAATGGGCAGTAAGAAAGCATTTTAAAAGCCATCTAAAGAAGATTCAGTATGCATTAGACAAGCATATAAATAGTCTGTGTCTTGTATTCAGGATATAAAATTTTAATTGCATAGAAGATCACATGCAATTTAAATGTTATTAATTTTTACATATCTTTGCTTTTTATTTTCAAGATCTGATAATACAAAAAATGCGAAATATTTGATAATACAACTCTATTATCATAAAAGAGCTACTGAAATGTAGACAACAATTCTTGATTGTTCATCGGAGCAGTCTGGGGTTAATTTACTGTTTCATTTTTCATTTTAATTAAACTAAACTGAAGTCTCTAATAGTCATCTTAGCATGTATCATGTTACCAAATAATGTTGGGAATTCAAACAACTACTGTCATTAATTGGTCATTATTTCTATTTTCTTAGGAACCCAGCCAGGTTTGAGAGCTAACTAGTAAGAAGCAGGAAGCTTGGGAAAGGCCAGTTTAACAAAAGGGACATGAGCAAACATGTTTTGTATGTAGTAACTACTTCAAAGTCACTAGCCAATTAAGTTATCTGCATAGTGAGAATTAAAGCAGTCTAGTCTATTTATGTCAAGATTAGCAGACAAAGGAAGGAGGAAAGGAGAACTCTAAATAAACAAATTTTCTTTTAACGAGGGTGAGTTCAACCTCAACAGCAATCAAAGAAACACAATTTAAAACAAGATTTATTTCAACTATCAGATTAGCGAAGAAAACAGTGTGATGAGGCCCAGGGATAGACAAAAGGGAAGTGAAATAGACACTCTCATGCACTGTTGGTATAAATATAAATTACTAGCAGCCACAGGAGAACAGATTGACAATATATCACTAAAAATATTTTGTAAATGTGTGCATACCTTAGCCACCTAATTAAACTTTCAGAAAATTTTTCCTAAAAAATGTATGCAAAGATGTAGGTACAAGGATGTTTATCACAATTTTGTTTATAATTGTGAATACTAGAAATAACTTCAATGTCCACAAAACCATTTTCTGAGTCGTCAGCTCTGATTTATGGCAACCTCATGAGTGTCAGAGTAGAACTGTGTTCATAGGGATGTCTATGGTTGATTTTTCAGAAGTAGATCGCCAACGAAAAGAGTGTTTATTGAAGTGTAGTATATCAATACAATGTAACACACTACAGGCATAAATAATGATTCATTTGATGTCTACATACTGCAAGAAGTAAATGAGTTAGCCATGAGGACGAAAGCCATCTGGGGAAACACTTTTCAGTGAAGCCCTGACACGGAAGCAGGTTTTATGTGTTTAAGAAACAGCCAAGAAGCCAGTGTGGCTAGAAGGGAGCAAGCATGGGGAAGAGTTATAAGAGATAATTTACATGTATATGGAAATATGATATATTGTTGGATGAAAAAAAGGAGATCATGATGAAATAATCCCTTTTATTTTTTAAAAAAGTTATCATATATATTATATGGAGTCCTGATGGTGTAGTGGTTAAGAGCTTGGCTGCTGATAGAAAGGTCAGCAGTTCAAATCCACCAGCCACTCCTTGGAAATTCTATGAGGCAGTTCTACCCTGTCCTGTAGGGTCGCTATGAATTGGAATCAACTCGACGGCAACGGGTCAACAGGTCGTGTATTATATATATCTGTATATGTATGTGAACATACTAAAATATTAACAGTGATTATTTCTTGGTAGTATTATTGATGGATTATTTAAAATTTGCATTATCTGTATTTTGAATTTTTTCTATAGTTTCTATATTATATATTACTTATGTAACAAAGAAATCACATTTAAGTTTTAAAAAGTGCAACATATGAATTGACTATTTAATCCCATAGACATTTCATTCATTCATTTAATAATATTGATCAATTATAACGTCCCAGATTGCTATGCCAGGTACTGAAATACAAATATGCATAGGCACAACCTCTTTTCTGGAGAAATTCGCACTCGAATGGGCTTTGAAACAACTAAATTGCACTAAGAGGTAAGAACAAAATTCCATGGAGCAGAGGAAGAATGACTAACTTTCCTTGGAGAAGGTCTTGGTCATAACCAGTGAATAGAAATACATCATTTGTTGACAAATGCCCAAAGTCTGTTAATTGGGGAAAAGACAGTCTCTTTAACAAATGGTGCTGGCATAACTGGATATCCATCTGCAAAAAAACGAAACAAGACCCATACCTCACGCCATGCACCAAAACTAACTGAAAATGGATCAAAGACTTAAATATATCATCAAAAACAATAAACATCATGGAAGAAAAAATAGGGACAATGCTAGGAGCCCTAATACATGGCATAAACACAATATGAACCATAAGTAACAATGCACAAGCACCAGAAGAGAGACTAGATAACTGGGAGCTCCTAAAAATCAAACACTTATGCTCATCAAAAGACTTCACCAAAAGAGTCAAAAGACAACCTACAGACTGGGAAAAAAAAATTTGGCTATGACAAATCCGATCAGCATCTAATCTCTAAAATATACAAGATACTGCAAAACCTCAACAGCAAAAAGACAAATAACCCAATTAAAAAAGGGGCAAAGGATATGAACAGGCATTTCATCAAAGAAGATGTTAAGGCAGCTAACAGACACATGAAGAAATGCTCACAATCATTAGCCACTAGACAAATGCAGATCAAAACTATAATGAGACATCATCTCACCCCAACAAGGCTAGCATTAATCCAAAAAACACAAAATGATAAATGCTGGAGAGGTTGTGGAGAGACTGGAACACTTATACACTGTTGGTGGAAATGCAAAATGGTACAACCAATTAGGAAATTTATTTGGCGCTTCCTTAAAAAGCTAGAAATAGAAGTACTATACGATCCAGCTATCCCGCTCGTTGGAATATATCCTAGAGAAATAAGACCCATCACACGAATAGATATATGCACACCCATGTTTACTGCAGCACTGTTCACAATAGCAAAAAGATGGAAATAACCTAGTTGCCCATCAACGGACGAATGGATAAACAAATTACGGTATAGTCACACACTGGAATACTACGCAACGATAAAGAACAACGATGAAGCTGTGAAACATCTTATAACATGAAGGAATCTGGAGGGCATTATGCTGAGTGAATTTAGTCAGTCACAGAAGGACAAATATGGTATAAGAGCACTATTATAAGAACTCAAGAAAAGGTTTAAACACAGAAGATAACATTCTTTGATCGTTACAAGGTGGGGAAGGAGGGTGAGCGTTATTTACTGACTAGCTAGTAGATAAGAATTATCCTAGGTGAAGGGAAGGACAGCACACACTACAGGGGAAGTCAGCACAACTGGACTAAATCAAAGCTAAGAAGTTTCCTGAATACAATCAAACACTTTGAGGGACAGAGTAGCAGGGGTAGGGGTTTAGGGACCATGCTTTCAGGGGACATCTAGGTCAATTGGCATATCAAAGCTTATTAAGAAAATGCTCTGCATCCTACTTTGGTGAGTGGCATCTGGGGTCTTAAAAGCTTGCAAGCGGCCATGTAAGATGCATCAATTGGTCCCAACCACCTAGAGTAAAGGAGAATGAAGAATACCAAAGACACAAGGAAAGCAGTAGCCCAAGAGACAGAAAGGGCCACATAAACCAGAGACTTCATCAGCCTGAGACCAGAAGAACTAGATGGTGCCCGGCTACCACCAATGACTGCCCTGACAGGGGACACAACAGATTGTCCCTGATGGAGCAGGAGAAAGGTTGGGTGCAGAACTCAAATTCTAGTAAGAAGACCAGACTTAATGTTCTGACTGAGATTGGAGGAACCCAGAAAGCATGGCCTCTGGATTCACTATCAGTCCAGAACTAAAACAATTTCTGAGGCCTACTTTTCCGACAGGGATTGGACTGGACTGTGGGACATAAAGTGATACTTGTGAGGAGTGTGCCTCTTAGCTCAAGTAGATACACGAGACTAAACCAGTAGCTTCGGTCTGGAGGTGAGATGGGAAGGCAGAGAGAGTTAGGAGCTGGTTGAATGGACATGGGAAATCAGGGATGGAAAGGAGGGGTGTGCTGTCACAGTATGGGGAGAGCAATTAAGATCACATAACGATGTATGTCTAAATTTTTGTATGGGAGACTAACTTGAAATGTAAACTTCATCTAAACTACAACAATAAAAAAAAAGAAAAATACGTCATTTGGCATATTGAAGGAGATGGAGGGACATGGGCACAGCGGCAAGACGAGCAAGTTGTGCTGAGGAGCAAGGATTTGTTTGGTGTGGCTGCTGCATAGATAGAAGTGGCAGGAGACACAAACTGATTGCTGTCCTCTTGTACTGGATAAAGTCTAAATTCTTCCACACGTGTTACAAGCCTCTTCCAAAATCTAGTCCTAAACTACCAATCCAATCTCTTGCCCACTTCCATCTCATATGCCTCACTCTGGCCATAATGCTTTTTCTTTTGCTCATACGTACCTCTCTAGACTCTGAGCCTTTGTATATGCTGTTCCCTGTCTCTGGAATTCTTTTCCCACTTTAGCAGAATAGCTAACATCTCACCTTCAAGAGCTCTAGACTAAATTTAGTCTCTGGATTAAGTCAAGTTCCCAGAATTCTCTATATCTCCCCTACTGTAAATAATTGTATCTTATTGTTATTGTTTAATATCCATTTTCCCCAATAGTCTTGCAGTAGTAGCTGCTCAGGAACTGTTTTGTCTTGTTCACTACTGCACCCTCAGTGCCTCAGCCTACTACGTAGCTTGAAAATGGTTTGTTGAATAGCAGACTGCCTGCCTGAATGAATGGATTTCAAGGCGACAGAGGACTGTTTACATAATAAACCTGTTTTTATTGTAATATTTCATAAATCTCTAAAATTCTCAAGGTTCTACATTTGTCATCTTTAACATATTAGTAACCATGTCAGTAGTCATCACGAGGATTTAATTAGATTATGTGTGTGAAGTGACTGACCAGACAGAGTCTATGTTAGGTGCTTGGTAGTGTCTGTGAGGCTCTCTGCTGAACCAAATTCTGGTTAGGCTAAATCATGCGGTCATTCTAAGAACACCACAGGAGATCATATTTTAAAATTCATTATTATTCTCAGTCTTTTTATTTCTACTTTTTGTTAAAATTTAAAACTCACAAATAAGATTCCCCTTTCAACACTTTTCATAAATTAATAAATGATGATGCCTAAGAGCCATAACACCACTAGACAATTTCAGGATCTTACCTCTTTTCATTAGGAGTCACCAAAATTAACAAGAATCGTCCAAATAGACAAGAATCATCAGCCGAGCTTGAGCAACGTTTATGAGCAAAGACTGCTCCAAGAGCTGAAGTTGCTTAATGGCATGGCTTTTTCTAGCAGTGAGACTCTGTACTAAATACCTGGGCTGAGGGATTTGCATAACTCTGTACTTGAAGGAGAGGAGCCCTGGTGGTGCAGTGGTTAAAGCAATTGACTGCTAACTGAAAGGCTGGTGGTTCGAAACCACCAGCGACTCTGTGGCAGAAACATGTGGCAGTCTGTTTCTGTAGAGATTTACAGCCTTGGAAGTCCTATGGGGTTGCTGTGAGTCGGAATGGACTCAGCGGCAGTGGGTTTGGGTTTGGATACTTGAAGGAATAACACATCATTAGGTGGTTTGACTTGGAAAGTCACCTCCAACCTAAACCTTTCCTAAGAACTTCTCCCATTAGCTTGCTAGGACATGCTTGGAGGTGTCTTCCTTTACTAAAAATTTATTTCTGTGATTCATCACCTCAACATTGACTTAAAAATTATTATTAATATCTTTTATGATGTTTACTTCTAATTTCTACTCTAATTTCATTGTTTTATTTTTATACTTTAGGCTTTCTGCCTTTCTCATTTTCCTTTAACTTAAATACTTATCCTCACATTTTAAACTTAAAACCAATTTAATTAATTTTATTTGTATTTTCTTAAAAATGACATTTAGTCTTAATCTCATCCTTAATTTTTTATTTTTAGATCTAGCTTCTTAGCTTACATTTATTTATTTTCAAGTTTAATTTTTTCAACTTAATTGGTTTTCCATATTTTAAAATTGATAGTTTTTCTCTTTGGGAGAAACTCTCTTACCTTAAAATTATATTCCATTTCTCTCTTTTTTTTTAGACTCCATCTATTTAAATTTCTGTTTTCCATTTATTATTTTATTTTAATTTTTTCTGTCCTGCTGAACTATTTGACTCCCTGGCTCATATTCAAGAGGAGAATCTTGGTCCTGTCCACAGATGACTCCTTGGGCCATCTGCATGAAGGACAGCTTTCTGTTCCCGAATTGTGCTTATTAAACTCAACTTTCACAAGAGGATGGCAATTCTCTGTGTGAGCTCCATTGAAACTTAACTGGCAATTATCTAGAAATTAACTGGCAATATATTACAATTGCAATTCAGTTCTTAACAAAGACTTCTTTGAAAGAAACATGATTGATTGAAGATTGACTGGAAGAAATGTTATTGTTGTATATCTCTGTAGGTGCTTCAAGATGAATCCCTGGATTAAGTCAGATCATCAGATGGTTTGTATCTGAATTTATAGTGTTTTGGTTCTGTATGGATTGATTGTACAAAATTGTGTTTTAGTATTCTGTCATTAGTCTACTTGAGCAATTTTTAACTTGCCCTAATGTGTTAATATATTTACTGCAAATACACTGAGAATATAACTTATTACATTAGAGTTTCCCTTGACTAACTGCTTTGTTATTATTTGTTATTATTGCTATGTTCAATTTAAGACCCTCTGGATTATGTAACTGCTATTATTTTTCTCAGAGCCCTGGTGGTACAGTACTTAAGAGCTAACCAAAAGGCTGGCAGTTGGAAACCACCAGCCACTCCTTGGAAACGCTATGGGGCAGTTCTACTCTGTTCTATAGGGTTGCTGTGAGTTGGAATAGACTTGATGGCAACAGGTTTGGTTTATTATTTTTCTCTTTTTTGTTGGCTGCTAGAGAACATAGAGTCAAAATCATGATCCGTAGCTCACAAGTACACAATCTCTCTTGATAGACATTTTACTACTAACTTATATTTTTCTTATTTCAATATTCCTTTTGCTGTGATTTTCTTAGTTACATATTTTTATTTTATCTGAGCATGTTATATGCATTATTATACTCTACCTTAAATAATTTTGAAACAAGAAATACTCTGAAAAAGAGAGAAACAAAGAAAAGGTCAGCATTACTAACCCCATTTTCCTCATAAGAAAACCAGGACAGTGTGATAATAATAGTCAGTCAGTCAGTCGCAGAGCTGAAAGTGGAGCATCCATCTTTGAGTTATGAAATGGCTTAAAATTCAAGAATCCAAAGCTATTAGACTGTGTTGCTATGTTATACTTGCCAGATTCCATCAACACTGGGAATCAACCACCAGTCAGAAATAATCAAATTACTTGTGCTGTTTTCTGTATGTTATTTTGAGTATTATTAAAGTTCCAGAAATATATCAGCTCAGCCAAACCCAGTGAATATAAGGAACTGAAAAGAATTAGCTCCCACCTCTTAGCCATATGTTCAGAAACATCTTAATCTAAGTTCAACTTGATATTTTGTGAACACCCATCCAGAAATTCTGTAGGCTTCACTGGGTGGGTTTTTGTGGCAATTTTTAAGTACACAACTTTAGTCAAGATTATATACATGAGAATAACATAGTCATTTTGCCGTAAAGATCCATTGTTGTCATTTAAAATTAAGCAGAATGTTTAAACCCCACTGGTAAAATATTTCAGATTAGGGATAAAATTGTTCTGTCAGATTCTGCTCTTTCAGCCACAGGAAAGTTTGAGACTCAACCTCTGCTCCATAGAACTTTGTTTGTTTTGGAGCTTAATACTGTATTGATACCATCCAGAGATTTTTCTACAAAACTCTTTTTGTTTTGTTTTGTTTTCTGATTATTAAAGTAACTATTCTCATTGTAGAAAACTGAAAAAAGCAGAAAAGCATAGAACAGGAAATTAAACTGAAATCTTTAATATTAAAAAAAATGAATATTGTTGTTGTTAGTTACTGTCTAATCGGCTCTGACTCATGGAGATTTTATGTATAACAAAATGAAGCATTGCCCAATCCTGTACCTTCCTCACAATTGTTGAGCCCATTGTTGAAGTTATTGTATCAATTCATCTCATGGAGGGTTTTCTTCATTTTCACTGACCCTCTACTATGCCAAGCATGATGTTCTTTTCCAGCAATTGGTTTTTCCTGATACCATGTCCTAAGCCATCAAATCAAAGTATAGCTATACTCACTTCTAAGGAGCAGTCTGGTTGTACTTCTTTGGAAACGGATTTGTTCTTTCTGTCAGTCCAGGGTATATTCAATATTCGCCAACACCACAATTATTCAGATACATCAATTCTTCTTTCATCTTCCTTTATATTGTCCAGATTTCACATGCATATGAGGCAATTGAAAAGACCATGGCTTGGATCGGGCTCATCTTTGCTTTTTAACACTTTAAAGAGGTATTTTGCAATAGATACACCTAATGCAATATGACATTTGATTTCTTGACTGCTGCTTCCATGAGCATTGATTGTGCATCAAATAAAATGAAATCCTTGACAACTTAATATTTTCTCCATTTATCATGACACTGCTTATTGATCCAGTTGTGAGGAAATTTGTTTTCTTTATGTTCAGGTGTAATCCACACTGAAGGCTATAGTCTTTGATCTTCATCAGTACGTGCTTCAAGTCCTCTTCACTTTCAGCAAGCAAAGTTGTGTCATCTGCATATCACAGGTTGTTAATTAGTTTTCCTTCTATCCTAATACACTGTTCTTCTTCCTATAGTCCAGTTTCTCAGATTATTTGCTCAGCATACAGATTGAGTAAGTATGGTAAAAGGATACAACCCTGATGCACAACTTTCCTGACTTCAAACCACACAGTATCCGTTTGTTCTATTCAAAGGACTGCCTCTTGATCTATGTACATGTTCCTCATAAGCATAATTAAGTGTTCTGGAATTCGCATTCTTCCCAGTGTTATCCATAATTTGTTATGATCCACACAGTCTAATGCCTTTGCATAGTCAATGAAACACACGTCAACATCTTTCCGGTATTCTCTGCTTTCAGCCAGGATCCATCTGACGTCAGCAATGATATCTCTGGTTCCATGTTCTCTTCTTAATCCAGCTTGAATTTCTGGCAGTTCCCTGTGGGTATACCTATGCAGCCACTTTTGAACGATCTTCAGCAAAATTTTACTTGCGTGTGATATTAATGATATTGTTCCATAGTTTCCACATTCTGTTGGATCACCTTTCTTGGGAATAGGCATAAATATGGATCTCTTCCAGTCTGTTGGCCAGGTAGCTGTTTTCCAAATTTCTTGGCATATTTGTCCTGAAGTACAATGCTGTCAGTGATAGGATAATATCCATATGCCTACAAGGAAGGCCAGTTAATACAACTATTATTCAAGTTTACACACCCAACCACTAAGGCCAAAGAGGAGAAATTGAAGATTTTTACCAACTGTCATGGATTGAATTGTGTCTCCCCAAAATATCTGTCAGCCTGGGTGGGTCATGATTCCCAGTATTGTATGATCGTGTACCATTCCGTAATCTGATGTGATTTCCTTATGCGTTGTAAACTCAGTCACTATCATCTAATAAGATGGATTAGTGGCGGTTATACTGATGAGGTTTGCAAGCCAATCTCTTTGAGGTATAAGCCAATCTTTTTTGAGATATAAAAGAGAGAAGCGAGCAGAGACATGCAGGACCCTCACACCACCAAGAAAGCAGTGCCAGGAGCAGAGCACGTCCTTTGGACCCTAGGTTCCTGTGCTGAGATGCTTCCAGAACAAGAGAAGACTGATGCATTACAGGGAAATTCCTCCAGAGCCAACAGGGAGAGAAGGCCTTCTCCTGGAGCTGATGCCCTGAATTTGGACTTGTAGCCTATTGGACTGTGAGAGAATAAATTTTTCTTTGTTAAAGCCATCCACTTGTGGTATTTCTGTTATAACAGCACTAGATGACTAAGACACCAACTTCTGCAGTCTGAAATTGATCAAACATGCAATCAGGATGCACTAATAATTACTAGTAATTGGAATACAAAAGTTGGAAACAAAGAAGAAGGATTAGTAGTTGGAAAATATGGCCTTGGTGACAGAAATGATGCCGGAGATGGCATGATAGAATTTTGCAAGACTAACGACTTCTTCATTGCAAATAACTTTTTTCATGAACATAAACGGTGACTATACATGTGGACCTTGCCAGATGGAATACACAGAAATCAAATAGACTACATCTGTGGAAAGAGATGGAATGGAAAAGCTCAATATCATCTTCAGGACAGATCTCGAAATTTTTTTTTTTTTTTTTAATATTTTATTGTACTTCAGGTGAAGGCTTACAGAACAGATAGTTTCTCATGTAACAGTAACACACATGCTGTTTTATGACATTGGTTAACAACCCCACAACATTTTAACCCTCTAAATTCTCAACTTTTTTTGTGTGTGTGTGAAAATACACATAGCCAAAGATACGCCATTTCAAAAATTTTTTTTTTTACATACACTTTTAAGTGACATTGACTACGCTCTTCTAATTGTGCTGTTATTCTCACTTAAGATGAAGGCTTACAGGACAAAATAGTCTCCCATTTAACAGTTACTACAAATGTTGCCCTATGACAATGGTTAACAATCTCACAACACATCAACAATATCCTTACTCTACTTTGTGTTCCCTATCATCAGCTTCCTACTCCCCTTCTGCCTTCTGAGTCGAAATGTTCTTTTTGACAATGAATGCAACGCCATTCCTCTTCAAGCTGTCCTTCCCAACATAATAGGCCATATGATTGTCTAATTCAAAATTGTCAATATCAGTCCATTTCACCTCACTAATGCCTAGAATATTGATGTTTCTGTGTTCCATTTCATTTTTGATGATTTCCAGTTTTTCTAGATTCGTACTTTGTACAGTCCACGTTCTGATTATTAATGGATATTGCAACCATTTTTTCTCATTTTGAGTCATGACACATCAGCAAATGAAGAAAGAAAAGACCAAAATGGATGTCAGCAGAGACTCTGAAACTTGCTCTTGAACATTCAGCAGCTAAACAAATGAAACCTAACAACTCTACAAAGTAGATATGCTGCTTATATTTTTTATATATTTACTGAATTAAAAGTATATGAAATTTAATGCCAATCTACTTCCTAGAAATGTTATTCCCATTTAAACTTCGATCAGCAGTATATCAAAGAGTCTGTCTAATCATATTTTTCAGCACCATTGGGTATCTCTGCACCTTTGAAATTTATAACAACTTATTTTTAACTTGCATTCATTTCATTATTAATGAGGTTGAGATTTTATAAAATATGTTTATTCACCATTTGTATATTTTCTTGTATGAAAGTTTGCATGCTGTCAGCTTTTCTTTTTGGAGCTAATTTTTTTTCATTGATCTTTAACTGTCTTCACTTAATAAGAATATTAACTCTTTGTCTATGATTTATCATATTTTCTCAGTTTCTCTTTACCTTTTTGATGTTTTTGCCATACAAAAAGTTTTAAATTTTTTTACTTGCAAAATGTATATTAATATTTTCATGTGTATTTTCTCCCATAGCATATATCCTTAGATCTCCTCCCTTATCCTGAGATGTTAAATATTCAGTTGGATTTTCTTCTAGTGTACTTTATAGTTTTTTAATACTTAAATTTTTTATTCACCAGGGATTTACTGTGGTACATGATGCATTGGTGGCACAGCAGTTAAGAGCTTGCCTGCTAACTGAAATGTTGGCAGTTCGAATCCACCAGCCACTCCTTGGAAACCCTATGGGACAGTTCAACTCTGTCCTATAGGGTCACTATGAGTCAGAATCAACTCTGTGGCAATGGGTTTGGTTTTGATTTTTTTATGATTACATGAGAAAGTTTAAGCTAGCCTCCTCCTCTCAGAGAAAAGACCAATTCCCAACACCATTTATTGAAGAATCTATTCATTCACATCCAGATGAATAATTCTAATATATAATATATTGTATATACATATACACATAACATACACACATACACGCACACTTGCATAGACACACAATCACTATGGTCTGATTAATTTATTATCAATTTTTATTACAAAGGGTTTATTTTTAGTATTATACAATTAGGGCAAAATCCCAGCTCAATCTTCCTCTATTTAAAAAAAAAAATGTTTAGCTCCTCTCAATTTTTCAATATTCCAAAAAATATATTCAAATATTTCAAATTCTTAAAATGACCCTACTATAATTTTTACTTAGAGTTGCAATAAGTCTATAAATTAATTTGGGAAAACTAACATCTTTAAAATAGTTCATAAGGAAAAGTTTGTCTCTACACATCAGAAATTTTCTCTTTTTTTATTCAGTAAGATTTTATAATTTACTTAATGCGCCTCATGATATTTCTTCTTAGGATTGTTCCTTTATAGTATATTATTACTATCTGGAATGAAATAATTTTCTTTTATTATATATGCTATGTAGTTATTATTTTATTGGAAAGCTACTTATTTGGGATCTTTTTACATACCTGACCATTTTACTGGATTATTTTCTTCATATGAAGGTTTTCAAATTATTTTCGTGGGTATTCTTGGTATATATACCATTGCCAGCAAACAAATATTTTCTCTCATTCATTGCAAAAAAAAATAAAATTTTTTTTTTCTATTTAACATCTTATAGATTAGATAGAATTCCAGAAAAGTCTCATGATTATTTACTTATTCAACTAATATTTAGTGATTATCTAGCCTTTTTCTGGCTAGAAATCTGAACTAAACTTAGATCATTTTCAGAACCCCATATTTATTTGAACTCCTCATCCCATTTATTGTAATTGTAATTACATGTTTCCCATACTAGGGTTCAGGCTTTTCATGGAGGAGATCTTTTTTTTTTCAGCCTTTGTAATCCTAGCACACAGCTTCGAACATATTAGATATTCACTAATGCTTGACAAATGGAAGGATGGATGACGAAGTTTGTAGTCAGAGGCATGTCTATGAAGAATGAGCTAAGAAGGATGTGTTCATTTAGTTCAAAGATACAACATTTCCATTCACCAAACAGTTATCAACTTCCAACCAAAGAGCTGTAATTTTGGAGAATAAAAATATTACCAGCAGTACAGCTGAAGTGAAGGGATTGTGATGCCAAGGAATGATCTGTGCAGTGAAAAGCAGCAGGAAGCACGAAGTCTTTGCCAAGAAATCTTATTTTTAGACTGCTTGTATGCAGGATGTTCATGCCTCTCTTATCACCAGGGAGATTCTAAGTAACAAGCCTTACAGCAGGCTTTCTTTGATATGCTTGGTAATGAGTTAACTGTGGGATGAAAGTTCTAGTAGCTACATAAATGAAATTAAGGATTTTGGTGTTTACTCTTATGCAGAAGTAAAAGTGGATAGTGGTAGGGTTAATTAATATGGGGAATAATGCATAAAAAGTGTCATTTTCTTGCCCTAACTTAACCGTCAAATTAAGTCGAGGATTGCATATGTGAATGGTGCACCTTTCATTTAAAATCTTAATCCTAAAATGTTGTTTAGAAGTTTAAGAATGTATACATTAATTCACTGTCCTTAGCGTGTCTCATTTTCAATATGGACACAAAGACTTTAACAACTCTAGGTATCAATTTTGTATATAAAGTGATTGAGGAGAGAAAAAAAAAGTATTCTGCAATCTAGGCTACTGCTTTTCATATCAGGTACGTGTTTGGGTTGGGAGGAATTGACTTTAAGTTTAGAACAGGGGTCCAAAAACTCCATGCAAACTATTGCTCTAGACTAAAAAAGTTTGTGTTCTCTGAGTAAGAATTCTTGGATTTGTACTTATTACCATAGCTCATTTTATTCAAGCTCTAAACAAGATGTGCTGGTGGCCTTTTTTGATGAGTGCTTTGGAAGGTTGGTAATGGTGGGCCCAGGGGCCAAAAGGAAAATACTCTTTTCTAAAAATAGAGAAGTTTACCAATGACATGGTGGAATTCTCGATAAGCATACTCTGGGTAATATAAGAGCTCAGATCCAACAGTTCTTTTAATCTGTATCATTTAAAATAAAAAATTGTGACAAAAAGAAAGACCAGGACACTGCTTTTTGACTAGTTACTAGTGGATAAATGCTGCGTATTTGCCAAATACTCCTTGCACACTCAAAAATAATGAGAGGATAAAAATGAACTAATTTTTTTTTTAATTTCTTAAAACAGAATAAATATATCCTAAGTATTTCTTCAGAAAGATTCTGCCACATTCATGACATGTAAATTGTCTCATGTAACATTAAAAAAGAAAAAACTTTGTTATTGTCATTAATTCTGGATAATTAACACAGATGTTTCATTGTGCTATAATTCATTTAGCTTTCAAAAATTATGATGGGCAAAATTCTAGTCTGATGCAATACTGTTGTTAGGTACTATCGCGTCAATTCTGACTCACAACACCCTTATGTATAACAGAATAAAACACTGTCCAGTCTTGTGCCATCCTCACAATCTTTGCTATGCTTGAGCCCATCGTTCCAGCCACTGTGTCAATCCATCTCATTAAGGGTCTTGCTCTCTTTCACTGACCCTCTACTTTACCAAGCACGATGTCCTTCTCCAGGGACTGATTCCTCCTGATATGTCCAAAGTACGTGAGGTGAACCTTGCTTTTTTTTCCATTATGATGCAGTACTAGATAGTAAAAAATACATGACAGAATGTATTACTCAGGTACAGGGTTTTAAATTAGTCAGGTATGGTATATTGTGTGGGAATACATAGAGCCTTGGGAAGGTGAAAAGGGAGAAATAAATCAAGAATTTTCTAATGTGATACTATCCTCCAGAGGGAACCTATATAGTCAAAAAGAATATAAATAATAAATAACTAAGGTTGACCAAGACACTGAATAGCTTTTCCCCCAGACTCTAATATTCCAAGAAAGACATTTCCTAAATGGCACCAATGCTCTTCATAGAAACAAAATGTCATAAAAAAATCAGATATCACTTGTGAATAGTGGGTCTGTGGCTATATTTGTATTTTGAATCAGGCCTTTCATCATAAAAAATTATAAATAAAATGTAAAATCTTTGCTTCACATATTAGTAGTCAAATGCATATATAATGCTTAAATTCTTTTTCACTTTATACAGCGAATCCAGTACTGATAAGAAAGAGGCACTTACTATTTTGAGTCTATAGCCTCACTTAATCTAGGCTAAGGTGAATAGGAGAGAAGTAGTTGCAAAAGATGGCAAAGTTCACTCAAACCAATAAACTTAAAATATCTCTTAGTGAACAAAGCCCAAGATTCCATCAGATGATGCTGTCTCGTGAGGTTATCTGCATATTAAGTGGTCCCAATGGTTACAGGACAGACCTTCAGAAACACTAAAGCTTTGAGAATAGAAACCACATTTTGGTTTAGAAGGCCAATTTGAAAGTGTTTTTCTGAGCACATTTTCAATTTCATCTGTTTCTAAAAGCTTCTAGTTTCCACCTTTGTCTTCATCATTAAAGAAACATCGATATTAAATATTCAATGTTGATATTATTGGACATAATCATTACAGTATTGTTTAAAGTTGGATCCCTATATTATACATAAATTTCATATAATTATATATATTCACATTATATATATATTCACATTATATATGTGTACATATATATATATATATATATATTCATATAAGTAGCTCATGCACGTATAATATACTTACTGAGTGCCAGACATCCTTTTAGGCATTTTACATATGTTAACTAATCCTCCCAACAATCCTATGTAGTAGGTATAGTATCATTATCCCCATTTTTTACCAAGAAGAAACAGATGGCCAGAGAAGTTAAGGAACTTGCCTAAAGTTGTCGCAGCGGCGACGGTAATCGGGATGGCGAAGACAGTAACCAACTGCACAACTCTTACAGAGAAGTGGGGCCAAGAGGGTCACTCTGAGGAGTCGACCCCCACCTCTGTCCCAGGCGTTTATTTATAATAGATACAGCAAGCAATAAAGCAGATCACAAGACAGTGAGTTTTCAGGTGGATAACAATCAGTTTTGGGTAAGGGGAAAGGAATTTGGGTATGTATATGGCAAGCAGTAAAACAGATCACAAGACAGTTTCAGAAAAACAGGGCAATTAAACAAGACGTGGCTAGCCTTAGTCATTTATACTGACGTAGATAACACAGAGGCCTGTAGGGAGCTGCACTTAGCATAAGTGCAGCCATATTTTATGGCTAAGAATACTAAAGCAATAATTGTACCCACATAAAGTCCCACTTTGTAGGTGGCAGAATTAGGATTCCAAAGTTGGCAGTCCATTTTCAACATTGTTGTTGTTGTTAGGTGCCGTCAAGTCGGTTCCGACTCATAGCGACCTATGCGCCACAGAACGAAACACTGCCTGGTCCTGCGCCATCTTCACAATCGTTGTTATGCTTGAGCCCATTGTTGCAGTCACTGTGTCAATCCATCTTGTTGAGGATCTTCCTCTTTTTCACTGACCCTGTACTTTACCAAGCATGATGTCCTTCTCCAGGTACTCATCTCTCCTGACAACATATCCAAAGTATGTAAGACGTAGTCTCGCCATCCTTCCTTCTAAGGAGCATTCTGGTTGTACTTCTAAGACAGATTTGTTCGTTCTTCTGGCAGTCCATGGTATATTCAATATTCTTCACCAACACCAGAATTCAAAGGCATGAATTCTTCTTTGGTCTTCCTTATTCATTGTCCAGCTTTTGCATGCATACGATGCGATTGAAAATGCCATGGCTTGGGTCAGGCATACCTTAGTCTTCAAGGTGACATCTTTGCTTTTCAACACTTTAAAGAGGTCTTTTGCAGCAGATTTGCCCAATGCAATGTGTCTTTTGATTTCCTGACTGCTGCTTCCATGGGTGTTGATTGTGGATCCAAGTAAAATGAAATCCTTGACAACTTCAATCATAATGTTGTGAGGATTTTTGTTTTCTTTATGTTGAGGTGTAATCCATTCTGAAGGCTGTGGTCTTTGATCTTCACCAGTAAGTGCTTCAAGTCCTCTTCACTTTCATTTTCAACATACACACTCCTAACTACTTGTAGAGGAAACGTTAGGAGGTTACAATTTTACTTTCAGTAAGAAATAGACATCACTGAGTAGGCAGTGCTCAACTGACAAAAAATCCTAACCTAAGGCATCCTTCACGCCTAAATATCTGACCAGGTAATGACATGGGTACATGTATGTTTGAGTGTCCGCTTGTGTCCTGTTGTTAACTGCATGTGAGAAATTCCTATAGACCTATTAGGCAGAACATTTTAGAGAGAGATTAGTTATTGTTTCAGAAAATGTCTGTCTGTCTATCCATTTGGTCTAAGGGCTAGAAAATTCTTTTTTCATTTCTGAAAGGAATTATAAACTCTGAAGTGTCTCTAGACATTCTCTCCACTTGTAATGTCCTCGTCTTTGTTCTTCATTTACTCGAATGCCTATCTTTCAGTATTCAGTCCCGACCCAAAGCCTTTCTTACAAAGTCTTCCCTGAACTCCACAGCCCTGAATTAATACTTTCCTCATTTTAGTTACTGTAGAATGTATTCATTTGGCAATTAAGTATTTCCTATTACGTGACATCTTCTAGTTCTACCTCATTTTTAAGTCTCATGTCGTATTTTGAATGCTTATCTCTTTAGCTGGATTAAAAGCTCTTTTGGGACTAAGATTGTCTTTTCTTTCTTTCCATAACCCACAGAATACCACAAAATACTTTCTACGTAGAATAAATTATTTTTTGATATGATGTTCATTAAATGACCTTGGCAAGCTTTTCATTTCACAAACACAGAATCCAAGTCAAACGGAGAGTAAGTGAACTGTCTATGTTGTTGTTGTTAGGTGCCATGGAGTCACCTCCGACTCGACTTTATGCACAACAGACAGAAATGTTGCCTGGTCCTGCACTATCCTCACAATCGTTACTGTATTTGAGCCCATTGTTGCAGCCCCTGTGTCAGCCCATCTCATTGAGGATCTCTGCTGACCCTCTACTTTACCAAGCACGATGTCCTTCTCTAGCAATGGAGTCCTGATGATGTGTTCAAAGTAAGCAAGACGAAATCTCGCTATCTTTGTCCCTAAGGAGCATTCCTCCAATGCTGATATTTTCGTTCTTCTACCAATCCATAGTATATTCAATATTCTTCACCAACACCACAATTTGAATGTGTCAATTCTTCTTAGGTCTTCCTTTCTCATTATCCAGCTTTCGTGTGCACATGATGTGACCGAAAAGACCATGGCTTGGGTTAGGCATACCTTAGTCATCATAGTGACATCTTTGCTTTATAAGATTTTAAAGAGGATTTTTGCCACAGATCGGCCCAATGCCATACATCATTTAATTTGTTAACTGCTGCTTCTGTAAGCATTGATTGTTGATCCAAGTAGAATGAAATCTTTGACAACTTCAATTTCTTCACGATTTATCATGATGTTGTTTATAGGCCCAGATGTGAGATTTTTCTTTTTTAACAAGTTCAGGTGTAATCCATACAGAAGACTTTTTACCTTCATGAGTAAGTGCTTCACATTGTCTTCATTTTCAGTAAACAAGGCTGTATCATCTTCATATCACAGATTGTTAATGAGTCTTCTTCCAATCCTGATAACTGCATTCTTGTTCATATTAGTCCAGCTTCTAGGATTATTTGTTCAGTAAACAAATTGGATAAGTAAGGTAAAAGAATACAGTACTGCTAAGTACCGTTTCCAGTTTTAAACCACTCAATATCCTCCTTTTCTGTTTGAATGACTGCCTCTTGATCTATGTACAGGTTCTGCATAAGCACAATTAAGTGTTCTGGAATTCCCATTCTGATACACATGGGGTCATTCATGAGTCAGTGGCAACTGGTTACAGTTAGGCTAAACCTGTAGTGAGTTCAGGAGAATTCCAGGCTGATCAAGGAAAAAGATATGACCATAAGATAGTGGTGTTGCATAACAAGATATTTACTGGAGCCTATACCCTGATATTTGCAGGTAGGGGACTATCCCCCACAGCAGGAGTTCTTCCAGAGGCAAGAGGTACAGGGAACCACTGTAAGGGTAAGTAAGAGAGCATAAAAAACCCAGGGGAGAGAAGAAGGAAAGGGAGTTAATGTTTTCCTTCGAGACATCCTACTGCAGCAAGGTGGGGAGTCTCTGAGTCAGAGAATGCAAAAGGCAGGAGGAGCACCTTAGGGTCCTTATAACTACAGGGTTTTATCTTATCTAGGTCTACCAGATGCTGAGTGCAGTTTCTTGGGGGTATGTAAAGCAGGCAGGCTCTCAGTGGCTAAAAATCTGCTTATTTGGACTATTTTTTTAAATAATTTGATATGTACACATTTGAATTTGGTAAGGCGGGGGGGCGCTCTTTTGGGTTAATGGGTCTCAGCTTGCCAGCTTGCTATGAAGAATAACTTGGGGCCAATACACAGAGGCCATCTTTGGCTAATTTTCATAATAAAACCTACCTAACAAATAATAGTTCTAAGCAACACTCCTCCATCTTTGCTTTTCCAGTTTAGAGCTAAGTCCCTCTGCAACCAGTGACTATTTTTCCTTTGCCCTTCACAGAGGTCAAGAACTTTACATTCTTCATTATTATAGACAGTTGTGACGGGAAGCATTTTGTTAAAAAAAAAAAATTACTTGAATTTATGAACATCCTGGAAGAAACTCTTGCAATACAAAAAAACCTAACCTAATAGTATAGCCCAACCTGATCCAGTTAATATTTATTTGGCTATAAGTAGACTTTTATACTGATAACTAGCAAAGAGAGCTATGATTGTGTACTTTATAAAGAACTAAAAGATATTTAGTAAGTCTTTGACAGGTGAATGATTTAATAATTAATACTGAGGTTATGGCCTTAAAGCTATTTTAATTATGAGATGAGTTGTTACTGGGTCAATGCCTAATGAATTGTCTAACGTAAAAGAGAGTTATTTTGAGGACTTCTGGGCAACATGGCACTATAGTCAGAAGCACCACGCCATCCCTCTGCAGCAAAGATCAGAAAAACTAAGTCAAACAGAGTCACACATCAATCCTGAAACCCTAAGCATCAAATGAAGAGATAAAGAACTCAGCCAAGCACTGAATGGAATAAGAAACTGACTAAGAACAGAGAGCGAGGAGCGATACATGCAGAGGTCCCCTATCAGCTACCGCAGAACGGATCCACCATCTTGGACTCCTATTGGAGATCAGTGAACAGGGACTATGAGAAAGCACTTCATGGAGCTTCCAGCAGGAGACAGAACAACCGGTAACCACCAATACAACCTTTCCCACCTCCTACCCTTCTTCACTCCCACTTAGCCTCTTCTGCTTCCTGCAGCCATAGTCTTTTGGATGGGAAGCACCACAGTGTCACTTGGATTCCACCTGCCTGCACTGGCTGGATCCCTGAGTGCTTTTGTTGGCTGCTGGTGTTGCTTTTTCTCCACTTCTTTAGATTTCTTCCTCACCTCTCACCACCTTCCCCTCCTTTCTCTCAAATACCTGGCTCTCTGTGCCATCTTTCCTTCTTCCTGAAAAGCTGCGAAACACTGACTGACTGTGAAACTGCTTCCCGGCCCATGCCACCTCACTGGTAGGACCCCCGGGCCTTTTTTGTTTGTTCTAATTTATTCTGTTTTGACTTGTTAGTTTGTTTTCTTTTTCTTTTCTTGGCTTGGGAGCCCCTTCTAGCCAGGCAGTACAGCACGGCTTGGAAGCTACTCCCTTACTCTGTGCAGATGCACAGGGACATCCCTGGGGGCATTTTTCTTTTTTTCTTTTTTTGGTTTTATATTTTTTTTTCCTTGGGTTTTTTTTGTTTCTTTATTTTGTTTTCTTCTCTCTCTTATTCCCTTTTTGTATTTCTTCATTTCCAGTCTCTTGATTTATTCATTTTTTTATCTTACCCTTTTTTTTTATTTTTTAATTTTTGTTTTTCCCCATTTCTCAGTCTCTCATCTCTCCACTCCAATAGCAAGCTCCCTTAGCACTCTTTTATGTTTGTGTGTATGTTTTTGGCTCCTGTTCCTCTCTCCTCTCTCTCATCTTTCCCATACCCATCTTAGCTCCACACATCACAATCTACCCACTCCTTCCTGCCTACTTGCACTGTGCGCTGAACATCACACTCCCAAGCAGCACAGGCATGGCCTACTGGAACCTGCCTCGCACTGATACCTGGTCCACACTGTCAGCCCTGGTACGTGCCACAAACAACCCATCCCAGAAACCCCCCTTCAGCTGGACCTGCCCTACTGTACCATACCTGAGTGACTGACCCTGCCTACTGGAGAAAGAGGTGAAAAGTATCATGCCCACAGACCAGCAAACAACAAAGAACGCACAGCCTGCCTGCACAGTCATAACCAAATAAAACAAAAAAGCAGGACAAAACAAACAAATCTACAATCAGTAAACGAGGAAAATAATGACTGAATACCCCAAAGACAGCAGGCAATATCAAAGCATTTACAAAAACAGGAGAGGATAGTTCCAGTAGGCATCCCAAATAAAACACCAGAGGATCTTCCAGTAGAAGAAAAGGCACTAGACCTAACTGATAGGGAATTCAAATCCCTAATATTCAGAATTATCCAAGAGTTTAAGCAAAACGCAGACAAAAATGGGGAAAAAATAGACAAATTCATGGAAAATACAGACAAAAATTGGAAGAATTCAAGAAAATAATACAGGAACAAAATGCTAAAATAAATTCACAACTAGAAACCATACAAAAACAACAATTAGAAATCCAAAAGATAAACAACACGATTTCAGAAATGGACTGTGTCATAGAAGGGCTGAGGAGCAGGTTTGAAATGATGGAAGATAGGATCAGCTAAATTGAAGACAAACACTTGGATACAACTCTGTTTGAGGAAAAATCAGAAAAAAAGAACGAAGGAAAATGAAGAAACCCTGAGAATTATGTGGGATACAATCAAAAGCAAAAATCTGTGAGTGATTGGAGTTCCAGAACAGGGGGAGAAAACAGAAAACACAGAGAGGATCATTGAAGAACTGCTGACAGAAAACTTCCCCAATATCATGAAAGATGAAAAGCTGACCATCCAAGAAGCTCAACGAACACCATATAGGACAGACCCCAAAAGAAAATCTCTGAGACATATCATAATCACACTCGCTAAAACCAAAGACAAACAGAATCCTGAGAGCAGCTCGAGAAAAACAAAAAGTCACATGCAGAGGAGAAACAATAAGACTAAGCTCGGATTATTCAGCAGAAACCATGCAACAAGAAGGCAATAGGATGACATACATAAAACCTTGAAAGAAAAAAATTGCCAGCCAAGAATAATATATCCTACAAAACTCTCATTCAAATATGATAGTGAAATTAGGTCATTTCCAGATAAACAGAAATTAAGGGACTATGTAAAAACCAAACGAAAATTACAAGACTTATTAAAGGGAGTCCTTCGATCTGAGAACAAACAACATCAGACCACAGGCTGAATATAGGACACAGGATTGTACTAGCCAGATACTAACGTAGGAAATAAACTCTTAAGGACTATGCAAAACCAAAAGAATTACAACAGAGAACCCAAGAGGTTAATCTGTAAATGACAACAGGATCAGAACAATAAAAGAGGGAATAAACGGTGTAATATAGAACCTTCTAATGGAGAGGAAGGCAAGGCCATACCAAGTAATAATAGACTGGTTCAAATCTAGGAAGATAAGGGTAAATTCCAAGGTAACCACAAAGACAGTTAACAAACCTACTCATCAAAATAAAGAACAAAAACATAAAGTCTCAGTAAAAACAACACCTACAAAAACAGAAGAAATGAAAAAAAAAATCCACAAAACAAAAGGAACTCAGCACAGGAGAGTAGGAGAAACAAAGAAAACGTCAGCACCACAAAAAAAAGCACTACAAAATGCAATCCTACTCCTAGGAATATATCCTAGAGAAATAAGAGCTGTCACACGACTAGACATATGCACACCCATATTCATTGCAGTGCTGTTCACAATAGCAAAAAGATGGAAAAAACCTAGATGCCCATCAACAGATAAATTGATAAACAAACTATGGTACATACACACAATGGAGTATTAGGCAAAGATAAAGAACAATGATGAATCTGTGAAGCACGAAACATCATGCTGAATGAAATAAGTCAATTACAAAAGGACAAATATTGTATGAGACCTCTATTGTAAAAACCCATAAAAAAGTTTACACACAAAAAGTAACAACCTTTGTTGGTTACAAGGGATGGGAGGGGTGGGGGCGACTAAACAGACAATAGCTAAGTGGCAACTTTGGTGAAGGGTACAACAGTACACAATACTGGGGAAGCCAGCACGACTTGTACAAGGAAAGGTCATGGAAGCTCTGTAGACACTTCCAAACTCCCTGAGGGACTGAATTGCTGGGCAGAGGGCTGTGGGGACCATGGTCTCAGGGAACATCTAGCTGAACTGGCGTAACACAGTTTGTAAACACAATGTTCTACATGCTACTTTGGTGAGCAGCGTCTGGGGTCTTAAAAGCCTGTGAGCAGCCACTGAAGATACTCCACTGGTCTCACCCCTTCGGGAGTATGGGAAAATGAAGAGAACAAGATACAAGGAAAAGGTTAGTCTAAAGGACTAATGGACCACAGCTACCACGACCTCCACCAGACTGAGTCCAGTATAGCTAGATGATGCCCAGCTACCACCATTGACTGCTCTGACCAGGATCACAAGACAGGGTCCTGGACAGAGCTGGAAAAGGATGTAGAACTAAATTCTGACTCACAAAAAAAGACCAGATTTACTGGCCTGACAGACTGGTTAAACCCCCAGAGTATGGCCTCCGGACACCCTTTTAGCTCAGTGGTGAAGTCACTCCCAAAGTTCACCGTTCAGCCGCGGACTGGACAGCCTCATAAAACAAAACGGGACTAATGAGGCCCGGCAGTCCAGGGACAAGGACTGGAAGGCAGGAGGGGACAGGAAAGCTCGTGACAGGGAATGCAAGGTTGAGAAGGGACAGTGTTGACATGTCATGGGGTTGTTAACCATTATCATAGGGCAATATGTGTACTAACTGTTTAATGAGAAACTATTTCTTCTGCAGACCTTCATCTAAGGTACAAAAAAAAAAAAAGACTTATCTATGTGAGATCAAATTGATGGGGCAGTGAGTTGAAGATAGTAGTCATGGAATAATTTGGAAAATGATAGTGAGAATAGCAGCACAACTGGAAGAATGTAATCGATGTCACTGAATTGTACATGTAGAAATTTTTGAAATGGTGTAACTTTGGCTATGTGTATTTTCACCAAAAAAAAGATCCTCCAAGGTCGGAAGGGAGAGTGTTGACATGTCGTGGGGTTGTTAACCAATGTCATAAAACAATATGTGTACTGACTGTTTATGAGAAACTATTTCTTCTGTGAACCTTCATCGAAAGTACAATTAAAAAAAAGAAAAAAAAGATAGTTATTTTACTGGAACACTTCTACAACATATCTGAATTCTGACCAAGAGTGTTAAAGATTTCTCAGTTTGATTTTTAGGCTCCAAAGCTTACAGCTAAATGTATCAAAGGAAGTATTTCAAAGCGACCCTTGGGAGTAATTGTTTCTAAAATCTAAATCAAAAGAGAATTCACTATAATGAAATTAAGTAAAAATAGTTCTTAGCACATTAAATCTAATTATTCTGTCTTATGTCAGATAATAATCTGTTTAATAGTTTGTGTAAGGTTCAGGACATTCAATTTTGAAATGCTCTGAAGATTAGGAGATGTACTAACAACAGAAGGTATATGAAAAATTCTTAAAATGGAGGCTTAATTTATGTCATAACAAGCACTTGAGTGTGAGATTCTGTTCTATTTTATTTGATAGTTTTTCTTCTCATTCTTATTTTATACCCAATAGCCTAAGCTTCAACACAAAATGACCCTCAGGCAAGAAAGACATTAAGACAAAGTAATTCATAAAGTAAAACTAATTTTTAGTGAATTCTCCAAGGAATTCACTGCTTCTTAACATTTCAAATTAACCTTTTCATGTCACACATTATTAAAAATAAATTCAATTAAATTACATAGCTTCTGTAAGATAATTTCCCCTCGGACGTCGTGATGCTGTTTCTACTTCTCCAGGGAAAATGACATTTTTAAAAACTAAAACTAAACTAATTATAATTTTAAACTTTATGTAGTACAAATGTATATGTTGCATTTAACAATAATTGCTGTTGTTGTTGTTAGGTACCCTCAAGTCGATTTTGACTGGTAGCTACCCTGTATGACAGAGTAGAACTGTCCTATAGGGTTTCATAGGCTGAAATCTTTCCAGGAGAAGATCACCAGGTCGTTTTTTCCTCAGGAACTGCTGGTAGTCCAAATGCCCACCTTTTGGTTAGCATCCAAGCTCTTAACCATTGCACCACCAGGGCTCCTTTTAACAATATTACTATCTCATACAGCCATAATATGTGAACAGGACCATTCAGTAAAATTATCTAAGAACATGGCCTCCCACAGACCTGGTTTCCCCACAATCTAGATATAGGTACCCACTGAGGTAAGAAGCATCTTAAGAAACCTTACAACTCAAACACTCTTCATTTAAAAACATGTTTGTTTTCTCTTTCCTTAAAGGGCTAAGACCATAAAAATGAGGGAAAGTAGGCAAAATAAGGTGATAAATAAAAGGCAGGGAAAGTAACAATAAAGGATGATAAGTGATGAGGGGACTAGCGCACTTTTAGCTACACTAGAGGCAAGTTTTAAGAAGTGTTTAGAACAAAACAAAGGCTCTTAAGAGATACAGCAGATACATGGTCACTTGCTCCATACTCCTTTTCTGAGGCCTAAATAGAAGATTATCCTGAGATATGAACAAGCTCATATTTCATATTTGGCATCCAGAACAACCTTTATTTTGCAACACTCAATACAGCACTATAAACATCCTTCTTGAAGTTTAGTAATTTGTGTTCTTTTTTTTTAATTAGTGGACACTTTTGAGTATCAGCTGTGTGCTAAGTATTGTGCCTTATGCACAGAAAATCTGCTGTACATGGGGTTAGAGTTCTTGTGTTTGAGCTCAGATTTGGTACTTCCTGGCCTGCATTCTAGGAAAAATCCTTTAAATTCTCTAAGCCTTACTTTCCTATCTATAAAATGGGGATAATATCTACCCTGCTGACCTTACTATATGAAGATCAGATGTATAAATAGCTTGCGCATTGAAAAGCCTCAAGCGAGTGCATATTATTATCTTGGCTCTAGTTCCAGAGATCATGTCTTGTTTATTGTTTTTAATCTCGTACCTTAGTACAATGCCTATCACGTAAACGATGCTTAACAAATAATGAATAGTGAATATGTCGATGAATAGGTCATAGGAAGTCTAAGAGTTGTCTCACTAGAGCAAATAGAGCTATTGTGGAGTCCAGCCTCCACTTGCTTCTCATCCCCAGGCTTGCTCTAAAGATTGGTTTCCTTATTATACTCCAAGACTAGGTATGGGGAAAGGCTTTGCTCCTTCTAAGTAATAGGGTAGACGGATGCAGCTAGCAGAAGACAACGAGGTTTAGCTCTTCCATGTAGACTTACTCTGATGGCAACTGACAATAACAACAACAATCACATTTTGGAGGGTATTAGTGGTTCAGGAGAATTCTGCCTTCTATGCAGAAGACCCAGGTTTGATCCCTGGCCTATGCACCTCATGTACAGCTACCACTTGTCTATCAGTGGAGGCTTACATGTTGTTATGATGCTGAACAGGGTTCAGTACAGCTTCTAGAATAAGACAGACTAGGAAGAAGGGCCTGGCAATCTATTTCCAAAAATCAGCCAACAAAAACCCTATGGATCACAATGGTTCAATCCCCAGTTAGGGATGGCACACGACCGGGCAGTGTTCCGTTCCACTCTGCATGAGGTTACCATGAGTCTAGGGTCAACTCAACGGCATCGCATTTCTAGGACTTTGCTCCACTCTAGTAAAAGGAATAAGGAATAAAATACAATGTCTTCCCTTCACCACTCATCCATTCATATTCTTGTATTGGATAAAATGTGTACTATTACCAAGTTACTATTATGGTGATGCCTATATTCTGGCTGTTAGCAAACCCTAACTTTTGAGAAGCAGCTGATCTCATCTTGTAGATAAACAGATTCTATTTAATGTTACTAATTCTAAAGAGCCCTAGTGGTGCAAATGGTTAAGCACTTGGCTGTTAACCGAAAGGTTGGCAGTTCAAACCCACCCAGTGGTTCTGCTGGAGAAAGACCTGGCAATCTGCTTCCATAAAGATTACAGCCAAGAAATCCTTACTGGACAGTTCTACTCTGTCACATGTGGTCACTATAAATTGGAATTAACTCAAAGGCATCTAACAACAACAACAATTTAAATTCTATAGCCCATTCATGAACCTATGAAATATCATCTGCTTTCACAAATTTGCCTTTTCACCTCCCCTACATTATTCCTTTAGGAGAATTACAAGAGGCAATGGACAGTTTTTCTACTACTGTTGCTACCTTCCTCTGTATCTTCATGATCAAATCTGCATATCCTATACTTAAGAATTGTAATTAAAGATATCCCCTGGCTATTTTTAATCTAAGACCTCAAACAGTAACACCAACTTCAAAGACATGCCAAAGAGAGATAAGCAAATACCAGCCAGTTAGATCAGATCAACATGTATTTGAGTTCCTACTATGTATCAGGCTCTGTGTCAGACAATAGAGATAGAAATATGAACAATAAATGTTCTCTGTTCTTGAAGAGCTTATAGATAAATATTTATTATTACTTAGTTATATGTATGTAAACTGGGGGATAAAATGAACATCAAAAAAAACCAGAAGCCAGAAAACTCAAAGACTAATGGTAAAAAAGGAGAGGATTCAATTCCATATGAGGCAGCAGTGTGAGGATAATAGGAGATTTTACAGGTTACCACATCTCTAGGACTCAGTTTCCTCATTTATGAAAGTAGAGAAATGGCTCAGATAACTTCAATGATTCTATGATTGTGGTTTTAAAAGAAGTCCACAAATTCTTAGATATGCTTCACTTTGTAAAGTGGAGCCTAATTCCTCACCCCTTGAGTGTGGGCTGGAATTTATGACTCACTAATAGAATATGGTGGAAGTGACCAAGAATAGGTCATAAAAGGCATTGCTACCTTCCCCTTGCTCTGTCTTGGATTGCTAATGCTGGAAGAAGCTAGCTGCCTATGGAGAGGTCTACATGGCTGCGAACTCAGGATTCTGACTAAAAATCATGTAAGCAAACCATCTTAGAAGCAGATCCTCCAGTTCCAGTCAAACTTTCATATGACTGCAGCCCCTGGCTGCCATCTGGACTACAATCCCATTAAAGACCCTTAGCGTGAAGCACCCAGAAAGTCGCTTCTGGATTCATAAATTTCAGAAACTGTGTGAGATCATAAAATTCATTGTTTTAAGCTGCCACATTTGGTGGTAATTTGTTACACAGCAATCATTACTAATATAATGACATTATGATACAAATTAATAACGTGCATAATATTTAAAAAGTAAAGTGAATAATGAATATTGTGTCAAAGAGAATTTAGGAAATTTTGCTTATAGGATCATTTAGAAATACTGGGAAATATAAACGAACTGTATTACTTGATCATAGACTTGGCTTTGACCCTGTTCCCCACAGTAATACAGTCTCTGGGCAGTTCAATATCATATAACTTTTCATAAGCCTAGAATAGTGCCTGCTACTCAATAAATATTTGTTGAATGAGTGAACAATGGAAAATGATGAGGCAATGTGTAGGTCTGGGAAGAGTATGGAGCAGACACTAATTTTAGAGGGTACCTACTTTAAGCCAGACACTTGGATAACACACCGCTCATAAATAAACAAGAAAGTATCTATATTAGCAGGGTAATTGATTTGGAATATCCACTTTCTAAGACTCATTCAGAAAAAGGGAAAAACAGGAAAAGATACCTGATGGAAATGAAAACAACATTCAGACAGAGCAGAAAAAGTAATTATAGGAACCCGATCTAATCCTAGCAAGTGCCTTATCAGTGTCTAAGATAGAAGACTTTTCCCTAGGCTGTGTGATTTTCCACAAAGAGAAAAAACTTAATAAACCAGTTTGAATTATGGGAATGCAGTCTTAACCAGTGTTTCCTTAAAACTACCTCATGTTTAAGACAATTATATGAATAAGGCCTGCTTACTTACCATTATCTTCAGTTTTGCCCATAAAATTATATTATTTTTTCAATGATTTGTCTTCTAAGAATACTGAGCTAAAGTTATGAATAAAGATACAGTAAATGATGATAAATTAAAATTTAAAGATGTTTAAATATTTATTGTTGTATTTACCAAAATGTTTTACTAAACCATGTACTTTAATAATTTATAAATGCATATCCCACTAAATGTCACCTCTATTAGGATCTAAATATATGGTTAGAGTTCTGAAAGAAGAGATTTGGGCTGAGAAACAGACCCAATTATCTGTTCTCACAACCTTTCTCTTTCACCCTTAATTGGAATAATGAGCACCAATACTGCTTCCTCGTAGGACATACATTCATGTACCAAATGACTTGAGGTAGAAAAACAATTGAACATACTTTTGAATCTTCTTTTCATGTAACTCAAGTTCCACCTAAGGCTATAACCTAAACACCTCCATCTAACTTCTGAGTTACGCCGTTTACCTACACAGTGATGGCAATTAGAAACAAATAAATAAACTGAACTGTAGTCTACATTAAAAAACTGAGCACACATATCTCATATACCTGGTTCAGTTCAAACACACGCTGTATCTAAGATGAACACCAAGGCGCATGAGCTGCATTCACTTTCAGAATGACTTTCAGAACTGCTCCCTTATACCTTGCTCTTTTTTCTAGTTATCTCATGTTGACCTTCCCTTGTTTCCTGGTTCCCTTGCTGTTCAGCTTGACACACTGATTGGCTGCTCTCCCAGGTCCATAATTTTGGCTTCATTTCTTGGACTCTGAATAAGAGCTCTTCTTCCTAACTTCATCCCAAATTATAAACTGATAATAAGCTCTTTTTTAGAAATGACCCTGCCCTTTCTACAATACATACCATCCTCCTGGCAGCTGAAATTTGGCTAGCCTTGGCCCATGGAATAGATACAAGTCATTGTAAGTTTGGCATACTTACATATGCAAGGGATCATCTACCCATGGTATGCATATCATCATTGGATATTCCCAGTAGAAACTGGGCCCCTAGCCATCTCTAGCTCTCCCTCTGTGCCACTTTTTTATAAGATCCTGATTCTGAAGGGGACTGCTTCAATTCCTCTCTCAAGTGTCAGATTATTTACTCCCAGACAAATCCTCAGATCTGGAGGTTTAGAGCAATCGTACACACAATAGATACACACTGTATTCAGAAGAAGAAACTTTCAAACCTCGAAGAAAAGCAAAACAAAACAAAAATCCGGAGTTAGACACTTGATGCCCAATATTAGATTTTTCCAATCCCCGATATACACAAACAATCTAAAGTACATTAACTCAAGTAATGTTTGATCAAAGCTAATAACAAAATCCTTAGGCCTTCTTCAATTTCAAAAACCTAACAGAAATTACTTGGAAAAGAAAATGCAAGAAAAAATGTCTCTGAGATCAATATTTTCCATCTATGAAAGGAGCTGATGTATAAAAATGTATAAAAGAAAAAAAATTGCCCTTGTGAATGAATAATTTCTTTTAGAAGGATTAGCACAAAGCTGGTTCCTATTGGGCAGAAGTTAAAGATGTCCCAAATATCCAACTTTTCCATACTGCTATCCCACTCCATCATCTCTAACATCAATTACTCCTCCTCCCCTTAGCACTATCCCTTGTCTTTGGGTTTCATAATTCACTGCAACGTCTCATATAACTCACGAACTATCAAGGAAATGGCTCACATGGTTGGGAGGCTGGCAAGTCCCAAATTTGTGGGTCAGGCATCAAGCTGGAGATTTCTCCTGACTCATGTGGTGGCAGGGGCTGACAAACCCAAATCAGAAGACAGGCTGCTGGCTCACAAGGCTGAAGAAGCTGGTGAATCAGGTCGGATGATAGGCTGCTGTCTCACAGGGCTGTGGAAGCTGGCGAATCCTAGAATCAGCAGGTCAGACTGCAGGCTGCTGGCTCAAGTTCCAAGAACTGGAGGTCAGACAATGACGATCCAAATACAAAATCCAGAGTAAGAGACATAACTTTGCCAGAGCATTCACATACATAGGATGAGACAATACCCTCAAGGAAACTCCCCTTACTTGAGCCAGGCAGTGCAAGAGTGTGACTTGAATAAAGGTGGTAAGGGTAGTGACTGGGGTAAGGGTGGTGACTTGAGTCACAACCTCTAGTAAGGTGGTGACTCAAGATGCATACCACCCTAGCCCTGCCTCATTAGCATAACATAAAACTCACTCCCAAATGGAACCATAACCACAGGCATAGAGGCTAATATTTCCAACACATTACAAAATGGAGGATAATTAGATCACAAAATGGAGGATGACTACATCATTACATAACTGCCAAGTGACATCATAACATAACTGCTAAACCACTGAAAATCACGGCTCAGCCAAGCTGACATATAACTTTAACCATCACAAGTTCCATACACCTTATTTTCATTAGAAGCAAGCTGCCCAATCCCCTTGATGGCCCACAAGCACTTTTTTTGCATAGTCCTACCCAGTCATTGTGTGGGAATCACAAAGACTATGGCTAGAACGGTTATATTAAGTAATTTACTGCACTGCACCTTAGCACGTGAGGGTTTTTCTCTTTACATGGCCACATGCCATTCTTAACTCTTCAAACTTGTGTGGAGCAATAGAGAATGAAAGGAACCTGGGAATTATTGCAATTCAGTTTATTCCTTCATTCAGCAAGTATAATTTGAGCTCCTACTATGTGCTGAGAATATCAAAGTCCTTGCCTTCACAGAGCTTACTTTCTCATGGAGTACACAGACAAAAATCAAATAAATAAGTTTAGAGCATATGTCAAGTAGTGCTAAGTGCTGTGAAAAAAATAAAGCAGGTTAGGAAGGAGTGTGGTAAGTGCTGCTATATTAAACAGTGGGGCTGGGGAAGACTTTCTTAGAAAACAATATTTGAGCAGAAGCCAGAATGAGATGAAGGAAAGTAGGCTGTGTAAGAGGTGTGGGAAGAATTTCAGGAAGAAGGAGTGGCAAATACAAAAGTCCAGGACAAGAGCAGGTTTGGAGGGTTCAAGAACTAGAAAAAGGACCAGAGCATTTGCAATAGAGAGAGAAAGGAGAAAAGTCGTGGGAAATTACCTCAGAGAGGTAGCCACAGGCCAGATTATATAGGTCCTTGTAAGCTATGGTAAAGGGCAGTGGTAGTTCAATGAAAGAATTCTCGCCTTTCATGTGGGAGACCTGGGTTCGATTCCCAGCCAATGCAACTCAAGCATAGCTACCACCCATCTGTCAGTGGAGGCTTTCGTGTTGCTATGATGCTGAATCAGTTTCAGCAGAGCTTCCAGACTAAGATGAACTAGGATGAAAGGTCTGGCAATCTACTTCAGAAAATTAGCCAGTGTAAACCCTATGGACCGCGCTTGTCTGATCTCATTGTGTATGGGATCCCCATGAGTCAGGGGCGGACTCAATAACAGCTAACAATAAGCTATGGTAAAGGCTATAGCTTTTTTTGGGTTTGGGTTTGGGGTTTTTTTTTCCCCCCCAGTGACCATGGAAGCTATTTTTGGGAGATTAGATTATTGGTCCCAATTTTTCACTTGCCTGCTATAGGATTATACATTCATGTGCTTGGTCATAGTTCTTTGCAGTACCCTCCAACAGGAGTATATTTCTCCACGCCATTGATGCATGTGACTTCCTTTGGTTAATGAAATGTTAGCAAATGTGATATAGCAGAGGCCTTAAATGTGCTCTCATGAGTTGTCTTGGCTTCTGGAGCTCTCTTGATTACCGTTTGAAGAGCAGGCTCCAGGTAGTCACTGCCCCTTCAGCCAGCCAGGGCCCCAGAATAAAACTGATGGAGCACACCAGCACTTAACGTGAACCTGAAGCAGAACCCAGTAATTCAGTCTGGAATAGAGCCAGCCCAGCTGATCTGTGGGAGAGAAAAAATAATGCTTAATATTGTAAACCATTGCAGGTCAGGGTGGTTTGTTAAGCTGCATTGTTGAAGCAGGAGCTGACTAGTACAACATTGGAGGGTTTAAATAAAAGAAAGTAAGGAATCTGATTCATATTTTTAAAGGACCTCTCTGACAGCAGTGTAGAGAGTAGAGAGAAGAAAGACAAGAGTTGAAACAGGAAGCCAGTTTGGAGGTCACTCAGGGAAAAACCCAGATGATAGATGGTGGTGGCTTAGACCAGGCTGGGAGGGATGGAATTGGCAGGATTTGTTGATGAATGGAATGTGGGGTGTGAGATAAATAAACAAGTGTTATTACATTGCCTTATAGAAATTTTATCATCCTACTTGTTTTTTTGACTATCCCACCAGCCCAGCCTACGTTTCTAAGCATAAAAATCAGCAGATAGAGTGTTTCTGTCAACCACCATATATTCAGGGACACAGTTGCTATAGCAGCCAAGCAATTCTCTCTGGGCAGCCAGGTGGGAACCAAATTATCTTTAAGAATCCTGGAGTTGAATAGGGAGATATTCTCCAATACCACATGACAAAACTCATAATTACGTTTTCTTTTCTTTTTTGACAAGAAAATCTATAAGGATGTTATAGCCTAGTACATAATAATCTTTTCTGAATCAGCTTTGTTTTTCCATTTTGCAATTTGTAGTTTGTGCTGAGGATTTCACAGATGTTGTTTCAACACCTTACTCTGCCAGCCTCCAGGGCATCTCCCTCCTCAACTGAATGGGTACCCACTCTTGGATGCCAGGGACAGACCAGACCAAAGCACACTCCTTGGTCACGGCCATGGCTTTCGCCTCAGATTTATATCTTCCCTCCTAACCTAGTAAACTAAGTCAGACAATTGGAGCCTCAAGGACCATGCTGCCTCCCTTTTGCTGTTCTGTCTTCAAGCTTAGAGCCAAACTAGGCCTAGGATTCTGATTTTTCCCCTCTTTGCCATAGGACTCACCCTAGCACCTCAGCTGACTAAAAACAAGATTTCCCACTTGCATAAAGCACAGCCAGGTCAAAGCCCTTGCCACTCAGATGACAAATGGAGAAAAGTCTTTAGGACCGTTCACTTCTCCCATTAAAGTCTTCCGCTCCCATGATCTGAGCAAAGCATTATCTTATGGTGCATCCCACCCACCACGTGCAGGTATATGTGACCATCCTTTGTACTTCTATGTCTATTGTGTCCACAGTGGTCTTTTCTTTTTTTTCCCTAAGTTTTCAAAGTACATTGTGTTTTATAAGGACAGGAAAGTTTCCAATACTTTCTCTGATTGAGAAAACACTACAGATTCTCCCAGTCAAGTACATGAAATCAAGGGAGTTATCCTGGTTTTCCAGATATATCATGTGTAACAAGGACTGGAAAGTTTCCAACCCATTCTTTGACTAGAAAACCCTGCATAGATTTTCCCAGTCAAGTACATGATGTCAACAGTTATTCTGGTTTTCAAAGTACAGGCAGTCCCGGGGTTACGAACCTCGACTTACAGACAATTCGTACATGCCCTTTAATGTTATGTAAATTTGTCCTTACTTTGAAACAATTGAACCAACCCCTACTCCCAACAAATTCTTCATCACAATCACCTTCACTTGCCGCATGTACAGCTTTTAAAACATTGCAAACACTTCCAGCCTTTTCTTGCATTAAAGTAAGTCTAAATAAGAACCATATGCACCTATTCCGACTTACCTACAAATTCTTAAAGACACTCAGGAACGGATCTCGTTCATAACCCGTAGACTGCCTGTACATCCTATGTAACAAGGACATGAGATTTTCCCATACATTCCTTGAGTAAGAAATCATTACACAGTTTCTCCAATTCAAGTCCATGTAGTCAAAATAGTTTTCCAGGTTCTCAAAGTACATCTTGTGTAACAAGGACAACAAAGCTCTCGATATATTCATTGACTGAGAAAATTCTACATGGATTCTCCCACTCAAGGACATGAAATCAAGACAGATACCCTAGTTTCAAAGTTCACTCTGTATATAACAAGGATATATAACAACACATTATTTGAATGAAAATACAACACACCTTGTCCTTACTTATTGACTATCTCATTATTCAACATTTCGCATTTATGACAATAGTAAAAAGTCTACTATCCAGAGGGACTCCGGCAAGACGGCGGTCTAGGCAGAAGCACCACGCCGTCCCTCCACAACAAAGATCTGAAAAACTAAGCCAAACAGAGAATCAACAATCCTGAAACCCTAGAACATCAAATGAAGAGATAAAGAACTCAGCCGAACACCAAACGGAGTAAGAATACT
>NW_004444086.1:1855101-1873689 GCF_000243295.1 Trichechus manatus latirostris
GTTGTTAACAAATGTCATAAAACAGCATGTTTGTTACTGTTACATGAGAAACTATCTGTTCTGTAAGCCTTCACCTGAAGTACAATAAAATATTAAAAAAAAAAAAGTCTACTATCCAACTATTTTGCGCATTAATGATGTACATCTGGCAGTAACGAATGCCAAGGTGCGAAGCAAGACTAATGCTCGTTGTGATGGTTAAGGTTATGTGTCAACTTGGCTGGGCCATGATTCTCAGTAGTTTGCCAGTTATGTAATGATGTAATCTGGTAGTTATGCAATGATGTATTCATCCTCCATTTTGTGATCTGCTATGCTCATCCTCCATTTTCTCATAATGCCGATTTTTGCATAATGACCTGCTCTTTGGAACCTAACCATGTCGATAAGTTAGGAGTGGGTGTATAGAGTTTCTCTGAATAGGAACATTAAGTCATAATAGTTTTTCAGGCTTTCAAAATTCATCTTGTATTTCAAGGTCTAGAAAGTTAATGACACATTCTTTGACTGAGAAAACTCTTTGCATATATTTTCCCATTCAAGCACATGAAGTCAAGAGGGTTATCCTGGTTTCCAATGTACATTGTGTATAACAAAGATGAGAACATCCCCAGTACATTATTTGAATGAAAATACAATATAGAGTTTCTCCCATTCAAGTACATCAACTCATATTAGATTTCCAGGTTTTCACAAAACATCCTGTATTACAAGATAAAGGAAGTTCCAATAAATTCTTTGACTGAGAAAACATTATACACATTCTCCCATGCAAGCACATTAACAAAAGATAGTTATTGTTTTTCAAAGTACATCACATGTAACAAGGACCAGAAAGTTCACAGCACATTCTTTGAGGAAACTCTGAACAGATTTTCCCATTCAGGTACATGAAGTCAAGAGGGTCATTCTGTTTTTCAAAGTACATGTTGTGTAACAAAAATGCAAAAGTACCCAACACATTCTTTGAATGAGAAAACACTGCATTTTTTCTCCAGCTGAAGCACATGAATTCAACAGTTTTTCAGGTTTTCAAAGAACATTGTGTACAACAAGGACATGAAATTTCTCCCATACATTCTTCGACTGAGTAAACACTATACAGATTCTCCCATTCAAGTACATGAAGTCCAAACATTTCTCTAGGTTTTCAATGTACTTCTTGTATTACAAGGACAGGAAAGTTACCAATACTTCTTTGACAGAGATGACTTTACAGAGATTCTCCCTTGCAAGTACATAAAGTCAAGAAAGTTATCCTGGTTTTCAAAACACATCATGTTTTGAAAACTAAGGATGGGAAAGTTCCAAATACATTCTTCAACTGAAAAAACACTACACAGATTCTTCCATTCAAGTACATGAAATCAAGAGAATCATCTTGGTTTTCCATGCACATGGTGTGTAACAAGGATAGGTAAGCTCCCAACCCATTCTCTGGCTGAGAAAACTGCAGATTTTCCCATTCAAGTACATGATATCAAAAGTGTTATCCTGGTTTTCAAAGTACATCGTGTATAACAAGGACATGAAATTTCCCCATGTGTTCTTTGAGACAACACTACACAGATTCTCCCATTCAAGTACATAAAGTCAAGAGAGTTATCCTTGTTTTCAAACTACATCTTTTTTTTACAAGGAAGGGAAAGTTCCCAATACATTCTTTGACTAAGACTTCACTACACAGATTCTCCCATTTAAGTTCATGAAATCAAGGGTGTTATCCTGGTTTTCACACAGTGATCCTTAATAGGCATTTGTGCTCCTGCTCCCCAAGAAGGTCAGAATGAGGGAGGATGAGTAAGTGTCAACACCTGATGAAATAAATATTTCTATTTCTGGTATCCAACATGCATCATAGTAAATTAAGTACTTTTTAGTGTTGTATCTTATGATATTCGGAGTTAAACAGATTTATTTTTTAATGGCTAATATCCACGTGCCAACCTGGGAGGGATGTGGCCTGGTGGCCTATAATAAAAGAACTAACCTGTATAGCTCATGAGTGTTCAAAATAGACACTATTGATGTGAGAAATATCATGAGAACCAAACATTCATTAAACTCATTAAAGTCCTAAGAAATTCAAGGGTACTCAAAATAAATTGCATTTCGGCACAAGTAGTTTAAGAAGAAATCTCTTAGGAAAAGGTTTAGAATTGCTTGCAATCTGTAGGATGGATACATTTCCTGTATTTTAAGGGAGAACTCTCACAAATATTCTGATTGTGATTTATTGTCTGTTGTGTCTAAACAGCCAGTAAGAGCTAGGAAAATAAGATGTCTTACTGGTGAGAAAGCCGTAACTTGTTCGTATATCCTTGCTAAATGTGAACATGCTATCACAGTGCAGTTAAATTCATATTTGTAGACCCTAAGCAGGCACAGAACCTGCACTCTGCAATCAAACTCTTCGGGGAAATGACTTAGACTCATGCTACATACCTTATCATTTCCTTTTCCTTCTTGTTCAGGAAAACATATGCTACTGTGTCTCTTTCATTGCATTAGAAGTCACAGAGAACAGGTGAAATGTCTAGTAAATATCTTAACTAGAATCACAGGAATCTAGATAAACTAATAGGCTAGAGTCACAGATTTTCAAAATAGCCTAATATTCTCTGGAAACAATTTCACTAAATAGCTCTTCCAATGATCCATTATTGTTAGATCTTGGATTGGAATGATTAGTTCTTCAATATCTTTAGAGAAAGTCAAACATATTTGTATAATACTCTCTTCAGATAAACATTGTGAGGGTCAGGAAATGTAGTTTTTTAAGTTCCACTATTAACTCATATAGGACTTTGAGAAAGTTTCCACTCTTGATTTCTGTGTATCCGTTTCTTCCATGGTTACTGTTGGTATGTGTTTATGTTCCTCCTCACCGAGAAAGTCAGAATGAGAAGAGCCAAGGAGGTGTCACACTTTGCGATCTTAATTCTTCTATTTCTGATATTCACTATACCACACTGAGTTCACTATACATAGATAGTATGAGGAAATAGAGGATACTACTTCAGAAAATAAAGGATAAGAAATGCCTCATAAATTAGTTTAAACATTTTAAAAGCTATATACATACTTGGAACATATTTGTATGTTTTAAAGCATACAAGATATATTCATGGCCTGTATCTCCAATGGTCTATTAAAAATTTCTACCTATATGTCCCTCAGTACCTCCATCTCAACATGTTCAAAACTAAACCTAGTATTTTCCCCATGAATATGGTATCCTTTCTAAGTTTCCTATCTCAACATTTATTTAACCTAATCAACCAAGCCAAAAAAAAAAAAAAAAAATCATAGTATTGTCTTGTACTTCCTCTCCCTCACCTGCTTAAGAATCTCTTAGATTTATTCTTTCTTTCTCATTTTCACAGTCACTGCCAGACCTTTGTCATCTCTCATTTGGATTATAAAGAAACCTAAACAGATTCTTTGCCAACTGTCTCTTTCATTTCCTCCAATCCATTCATCACACCTGCCACAATTATCTTACTGAAACACTTATCTGATAATGCCATTCATGACTTAAAAACTGACTTTGGTGACTTCTTTTTGCCTGTAGGATAAACTCAATTAAACTCACTATTGTTAGTTGCGGTTGACTAGGTTTTCAGTCATTAAACATTTTTTTGAGTATCTATTACTATGAACCATGCAGTCTTTTAAGTATGGTGACTACAAAGATGAAAAGGTATGGACCCCTCAAGTGCCCATGGTGTACTGCTGGGGAGTCAGATGTGTAAGAAGCTATTTGCAATGCAATGCAATATGTGCAACCACAAGCATATATGCACAAGGTAAAAAGGCAGCACAAAATAGGGAGGGAGCACTTATTTTAGAGATGTCTAAGTTTGGGGTGGATTTGCCAAGTAAAGGAAATGGCATATACAAAGTGCTTAAGAATACAATAGCATTCCAGGAACTATTCATTGCAATCACTTTTATTGTAGGAAATGTTGATATCAAGAACTGAGACAGAGAACACTGGAATATGGAGCAGTTCTTAGACGTGGTTGGGGGGGAGTTGTAATGGGGGTGAGATGGGAGAGCAGGGAGTAGGCAAGGTACAAGGGCAATGGATCAGAAGGAGGATGTTTACCTTGAAATATCCAAGTACAGGTCTCAGTTCAGGGGAAAAGTTATAGCCAGAGAAAAATATTTGTTCATTAAAATCCTGGAAAGATGCTAAATCTTCTAAGGAAAGGACACTGTTTTAGAAAAGATCTGGAGGCCTCAAGGTATCACCCACTGAAGAAACTTGAGAAGGGATGCTCCAAAGTAAGATAAAACTCACAGAAGAGTGATGTCAGAGAAGCCAAAAGAGGAAAATGTTTCAAAAAGAACATTGATTAATACTGTCATACTCTGGCTTGGCACTCTGACCCTAGCCTACATTTTTAGCCTCACCCCTGCCACTTTCCCACTCTTTCTCAGTCTTCTCTGGCTCTAGCAACAATAATAGCAGGAACATTAACAATAGTGAGTTCTTTTTGATTTGCATTTGCAATATGACAGACATTACATTATGTGCTTTAGTATTTTAGCTTATTTGGTCTTCACATTCTGTGAGGTAGGTACTATTATTGCCCTCATTTCACAGAAAAAGATATCCAGGTTAAGCGATTAAGGAGTTTGTCCAAGATTACACAGCTCAGACGCAGGAGAGCTAGGATTTAAACTCAGGCAAATCTTAGCTACATTAGACCATTTGCTTGTCCCAAAAATGACCAAGTGTTTTCATGTCTTCCTGACTTCATACTTGCCTGAAATTACCCTTTATCTACCCGCTCTTTCTGGTGGAATCACATTTTTCCTTAGAAACACAATTCAAACGTTATCACTTTGATTAAGCTCTTCTACAAACAAAACTACCACCTCCTTCCTCTGTGTTCCCATTAACACTTTGTTCTTATGATTATTATAATATATACGGTAGGTAGAATGTACCCTGGCTTCCATTCCCAAACCCCTGGAACCTGTGAATATGTTACATTACATGACAAACAGGGACTTTGCAGATGTAGTTAAGGTTGTTGTTTATGTTAGTTGCCGTTGAGTTGATTCCAACTCATGGCAAGTCCATGTGTGCAGAGTAGAATTGCCCCCAGAGGGTTTTCAAGGCTGTGACCTTTTGGGAGCAGATCACCTTCTGAGGCACCTCTGTGTGAGTTCAAATCACCAACCTCCCCACTAGTAGCCTAGATTGTAACTGTTTGACCATTCAAGGACTTCTGTAATTAAGGTTACAGACCTTACAATAAAGAGATTATTCTGGATTATCCAGATGAGTCCAATTTAATCACACAAGCCCTTAAAAACAAAGAACTTTCCCTGCCTAGAGTCAGAGAGATGTGGTAAAAGGGAAAGTTAGAAAGATTTGAAGTGTGAGATTCGACTCACTGTTGCTGGAAAAGGCCACATAGGCCACATAGAAAACATGAGAATGAATGTGGGCAGCTCAGGTCCCTGGCTGACACCTGAAAAGAAACAGAAACCTCAATCCTACAACCACAAGGAAGTGAATTCAGCCAACAACTTGAATGAGATTGGAAGCGGATTCTTCCCCAGAGCTTCCAGTAAGAAATGTAGCCCAGCCAAAACCTTGATTTCAGCCTTGTGAGACCCTAAGCAAAGGACCCAACTGAATCTATTTACACTTCTGACCTACAGAAATTGTGAGAAAATGAATTTGTGTGGCTGTTGCATTTCTGGTAGTTTGCTACAGCAGCAAAAGAAAACTAATAAAACATAACCATACCACGTTCAAGTTAGTTGCTCACACACTCGTTATACTCATTAGAAGTTCAGTTCATTGAGAAAAAGAACCTTGTGTTATCTATCTGTGAGACTTTTCTTCTTAGGATTAGGACTGGCCCAGAGAACAAGTGCAATCAAGATTAAATTTAGTTGACTGAAAATTCATTTGATTTGAAATTAATTGATTAAAGTTAGATTCTTTTGGTTACCCATCTCCGCCTCATAAGGGATGTTTATACTGTGGCTCATTCGTTCTCAATTCCATTCGAACGTAAGTACTTCCTCCTCTGTCCTTGGAAGAGCATCCCTTTAGTACCAGAGATACAAAATCAATATGTAACCATTGGTTTTCTCTCCCTCCTCCCTGTTTCAAGTCTTCCCAATCCTCCATTTCTTGTCCTTGGGATCATTTACCAGAATAAACTGACCGAAGGCAAATCCTTATTTCCGGCTTTTTGGGGGGAATCAAGGCTAAAATCGTAGCCATTTTAAAAATGAGTTAGAGTTATATCTGTTGACTTAGAGAGATGTCCATATGTATTGTTAAAGTAGGAAGAACAAGTTGCAGATATCTTCCGTCAGGAAACTCGGACATTATGACTGAGGGCTACTCCAACAAATTGAGACATTTTGTCTTCAAAGACGTCTATCATCTAACCCAGATCACATACCCTATATAACTTGCCCGTTCCCTGCTCTGCCTGATAGCCGATTGTTCTGCTTTCTTCTAATGCATATGACGTGCTAATGAACCGGAGTCTCTTATCTTGATCAGTGCCCAAAGGTCCTCCCTTGCAAAAAGATATGACACCCACTAGGTTCGGTGCCCAAGCAGTCAACCTTACAGCCTTCAACTAATGGTAATCCCCCTTCCGGACCTTCCAGCTAAGCTTGCCAGCAAGGGTGGGGCTTTCCACCACATCTCCTTGTCTGAAAAGATTTCTGCTAGGTCAGAGCCTCCTCTTTCTGGGCATGGTATCCACCCTCCTCCCTCCCTGAAGAGGTGATGTTAACATGGCTGCAAGGAAACATAATTTACAGGTTGAAGAGATGAAAACGCACTGGATTAATAATACCAAGATCTTTTTTTTATATATATTCTAAAAATATTTTTGGAATCTAATATTTCAGTGTCTATTAAAAAATTCCTACTACATGCATTTCCTGGACTCCTGGGTTCCCTGATTCCTCATCTGAAAAAGGAGGACAGTAATAATAACTATGCTGTTGGGAGGAATGAATGAGTTCATAGATGAAAAGTGTTTTGGATCAACAATTCCACTTTTGGAAATATACAGAAATAAAAGCACTAGTAAATAAAGATATATGTATAAGGATGTTCAGTGCAACACTGTTGTGGCCAACAACTAAAACTAGGAACAACACAAATACCTATTCAACGGTATGTAGTTAAATAAATGTGGTACATGCACATTATAAAACATGCAGTTGTTTTAGGCATCTCTTGGGTATGATATCATAGCCCCTCAATCCGCCTTTTACTCTAGCCGTTGCCGTAGCAACCAGCTGCTTGTAGATATAATTGACAGTACCTTGCTTCAGTCACATCACATAATTCTTGCTTTGTACCCCAGAGTTTCTTTGCCATCAGCACTTGGGATACTTGTAGGAGCATAGGCACACACCTGAAATTGCATGGGGCATGTTGTAACCACCAAGAGGGCGGGGGCCAGTAAATAAATGGTTTCTCTCTGTCCTTTGGGGAGACAATTCTGAGATTCATTCTATATTGCTCCTCAGAGGACCCCAGGTTTCTATAGTTTTGACTAGCTTAATAATGAACCATTGGTTTTCTCTCCCAATCCTCCATTCCTGGTCCTTGGCATCACTTTCCAGAATAATCTGACTGTAGACAAACCCTTGTCACAAGCTTTTTGGGAAAATCCAGGCTAAACCAGTAGCTATTTTAAAAATGAGTTAAGGCTATATCCGTTGACTTAGAGGAGTGTCCATAATGTATTGTTAAAGCAGGAAAAACAAGTTGCAGATTAATGTGTGTGATACCATTTATAAAAACAAACAACATGAATGTGGTGTGTGTGTGTGTGTGTGTGTGTGTGTGTGTACTTGCTTGTACAGTTTCTATATCCTCGGAGAGAAGTTGAAGGACACACATCAGATTGTTAGCATAGGATTCCTCAGAGATGTAGAAGGAGATTGTTAGCTTTTTCTCGTTGATTTTTTTATTGTTACACAAGCTACTTTCACTATTTAAAATACTTTGAAAAGAAAAATGTCTAAAATTGAAGTTGAGTCATCATTCTAGTAAAAAGAAATTCCAACCAGGTGCTAAGGAAGAAAACAACTGTTCTACTGGATTTCAGCTTAAGTACAAACTCTATTATCATAAACCTTTTTATTAACCTTGGACAAGAAAATAATTCCTTGCCTGAGACTACCTCTGTAAAACAAATACTAAAAACTATACTCACAGAACTAACACTCTGTTTGTGACTGAGATACACTCCAAAGATCCCTGAATGAAGAATGAGCCACTCAATAAGCACTCAGAATGATTAATAGATAAACAGATGGAAGTGAGTTTTGTAGTAGGGGCTTTGCTGCAAAACGAGAATAGCCATTTTCAAGAAAAAGCCTGGTTGAAAAATAAAGGATCTCTCAAACGAAATTATAAAACTGTAGCAATGCTAGCATCTTCTGCAGTATAAACCTCTTGCCTTGGATCTCTTCAAACTTTGCATAAAGAAGCAAACAATAAGATTCCATATAAGATTTTAAATGAAAAAAAAAAGGTAAAATCTAATCTGCATAAATTTCCATTAGCCTCTTTTGTTTTCTGTTCCTTTATGGATTAATTATGAATTGCCTTAAGGGAAAGAGCATTGACTATACGTGTTAAGGAGAATGCTTTTGAATACCTTCCCAGAAACCTGGACCGTCAGCTGGTCCCATTAGTTGAATATGCAGGAAGTGAGAGTGAAAAAAAAACTTAAAATCATATGAGACAAAAGAATGTAAGAGGCATACTCTAAAATACACACTTTGTCAAGAAAAAGTTGACTTGTGAAGTACAATTATAAGTACATCTCTCTATTATACTAATTAAGTGGCCCAAATGAGGCAACCCTGGGATACAAAGCTCAGGTGATTTCCCAAAATGTATTCAAATGCCCCTGAATAGTGAATTTACTCATTAATATTCTTAATGATAATTGGTCGTTGTTGTTGTTAGGTGCCGTCAAGTCGGTTCCGACCCACAGCAACTCTGTGCACAACAGAATGAAACACTGCCCGTTGCTGCGCCATCCTCACAATTGTTGTTATGCTAGAGCCCGTTGTTGCAGCCACTGTGTCAATCCATCTCACTGAAGGTCTTCCTCTTTTTCACTGACCCTCTACTTTACCAAGCATGATGCCCTTCTCCAAGGACTGGTCTCTCCTGATGACGTGTCCAAAGTATGTGAGACAAAGTCTCGCCGTCCTTGCTTCTAAGGAGCATTCTGGCTGTACTTCTTTCAATACAGATTCGTTCATTCTTCTGGCAGTCCACGGTATATTCAATATTCTTTGCCAACACCATAATTCAAAGGCATCAATTCTACATCGGTCTTCTTTATTCATCTTTAAACTTTTGCGTGCACATGAGGCAATTGAAAACACCACGGCTTGAGCCAGGTGCACCTTAGTCCTTAAAGTGACATCTTTGCTTTCTAACACTTTAAAGGGGTCTTTTGCAGCAGATTTGCCCAGTGCAATGTGTTGTTTGATTCTTTGACTGCTGCTTCCATGGGTGTTGATTGTTGATCCAAGTGGTTAATGATAATTACAGGAGCAAATATTCATTGAATGCTTACTAAGTTTCAGGCATTGTTCTAAGTGCTCTATTATTTAACTTGCTTATTCTTCATAGTAATGCTATCATCCTCATTTTACAGGTGAGAAAACTATGGCACAGGGAGACTACACTGCAGAGACACTAATGAACTCAGAGGTGGAGCTTCATAGCCCATAAAAACCAGTGGCCATCGAGTCAATTTAAACTCCATAGATTTTTCAATGGCTTATTTTTTGGAAGTAGATCACAAAGTCTTTCTTCCAAGGTACCCCTGGGTGAACTCAAACCTCCAACCTTTTGGTTACAGCCAAGCATGTTAACCGTTTGCACCACCCAGAGACTCCATTCATAGCCCATACTCCTAATCATCAGAAAAATGCTTTGCGCAGAAACACGTCTATGCAAGGACTCAATCCTAAAATTAAATTTGATATTCTTTTTCTGTTGAATCCAAAACCACCAGATTCTGCTCTAGGAATACTTCTTTTATTGTGCTCCTCTATTCCCCCATCTCTAAACATCCAGTACCTTCAAATTTGTGAGCAGGGCTGTTCACTGTGACCCTTGTCCTAAGTCTGCCTTCCCTTGAAGAGCCTTAACTGCACAATTTTCATTCTTCATAAGCAGTAGTAGAGTGGAGTGGTTAACTGTGATATATCTGATGTCACAAGCCTGAGCTCAATCCTGGCTCTGACATTACTAGGTCTTTGAGGCCTGGCAAGTAATTTAAACTCCCTTAGTTTCCTTGTTGGTAAATGGGGATAATAATATTGCTTACCTCATTAGGTTCTTGTGAGCATTGTAGGAGATAATGCTAGGAAAGGGCCTAGCATAGTCCCATGCATACCAAAAGCACACAATAAATGTTTTCTATAGTCCAATCTGAAATTTACCAGCCCAGAATCATATTTTCTCTAGGTCCTGTTCTTCCTTTAACACACTAATCTGATAAATTTAGCCTCAAAAAGGAGGCTTTTACCTGCAAGAAAACCTATTTTCATTTTAAGGACTTTCTGGAAACAAAATGTCTTGTCCAATGATAAGACCCTACACACTGGTATGTAACAGATCTTTTTCGACCTGCACCCTTCCCAAAAAATCCACCTTACAGGAAGAGGGCTCAACATTCTAGTAGAGATTAAATCCTTAGGGAAAGTGTGACAGTAAAGGACAGTAGAATGTGCAATTCTCACTGTGGGAAGGAAAGAGGAGGGACTGCAGTTGGCTATTTCCATTTAAATGGTACTTCAGACTCAATTTGAATAAAATTAATCTCTTAATCCCTTACCTTTTTTACACCATCTCCCAGCTCAGATTGACCATGGATTCCTCACTCTCCTTTATAATTTCATGATTGATTGATAATGAAATTATGACCAGGCAATTTGTTTACTTGTACTTCTTCCTCCCATACCATTCATACTATAGATATCCTAACTACCACTTATATCATTATAGAGACCTCTAGTCTCTATGTAGTTTCCATTCAATTCATCCTGCACAACACTGCACATCCTTCTGAACAGTCTGATTCTTACAGCTTTGTAAATTGTAGACAGCTGATAACAACACAAAATAATTCTTGCCTACAGGGTCACTATGAGTTGGAATCTACTTGATAGCAATGGGTTTGTTTTTTGGTTTGGTTTGGTTTTATAGACTTGCAAATAAATCCTAAGAGACAGTCCCCTCCTCAAAAAAAAAAAAAAAAAAAAAAGTTTGCCTCCATCTGTACATTCCTTTCAATATTCCTGATCAAGAAATATGCCTGCCTGTTCTTTGGATTTTCTTTTGAACATCTGCCTGTTTGGCTTATTACGAGTTAAACAATCTTTAACACATATTCATTTTATATCTTGTAGAAGAGTCATAAGGAGCCCCTGTGTGGCAATGGTTAAGCGCTCAGCTGCTAACCAAAAGTTTGGCAGTGAATGCACCAGCCACTGCACAGGTGAAAAGACTTGGCGATCTTCTCCCGTAAAGATTACAGCCTAGGAAACCCTATGGGGCAGTTCTACTCGTTTTATAGGGTCGCTATGAGTTGGAATGGACTTGACAGCATACAGCAACAACAAAAATAGCAAAGTCATGATTTTTTTTAAAAAGCATCATCCTTTAATAACATCATGACAGTTGTCCATTCATAATCTCTCAGTGTCTCTTTGTTGACTAAAATCTAACTTCTTATATTTGCATTCAAGCTTCTCTACAATCTGAATACAGGCTACCCTTCCCATTTTTTGTCTTTGTGCTTACACGCACTCTCTCCTCTGGCCAGGAGGATTTATTCAACGTCTTGAGCATGGCTTGATGTCATGGTCCTACTTCTGGCTTTAGTTCATGGCATCCTTCATGTATCTAACTCCTGTTCCTCCTTCATGGATACGCTCAACTTTCGCTTCCTCTTCCCTACAAAAACTAGCTGCCGTCCAGTGAACTCTGACTCATGACAACTCCTGTGCTTCAGAGGGTTTTCAATGGCTGATTTTTCTGAAGGTAGATTGCCAAGGCTTTCTACTTCTGGGTAGACTCGAACCTCCAACTTTTCAGTTAACAGCTGAGTACGTTAACTGTTTCCACCACCTAGGGACTCCAAAATCTTCCCTGGAAACCCCAAACTAATTCCTCTCTCTTTAAAGCATTTAGTATTGTCAATAGTCTTTTCGAACTTGCAATACACCCTTTATTTCTAATAAATATGTTTTGTTGCTCCAGGAAATATAGAATCTTTCACTTCCCTGTATCCTTTACAGGACCTAACCCAATGCCTTATACCAACCAACCAACCCATTGTCGTCAAGTCAATCCGGACTCATATCAACCCTATAGGACAGGATAAAACTGTTCCATAGGGTTTCCAAGGCTGTAAATCTTTACAGAAGCAGAGGGTTGCTATGAGTCAGAATTGACTCGATGGCAACGGGTTTTGGGGTTTTTATAGGGTCACTAGAGTCAGAACGGACACAAGGACAATGGTTTGGCTATATTTGTGGTTATAACCCCATTTGGAAATGAGTTTTCTCTGTTACATTAATGAGGCAGTATTAGTGTAGGGTTGGTTTTTAAGTCGATCTCTTTTGAGATATAGAAGAGCAGATGGAAAAAGCAACCAAGTAAGCAAGCACAGACAGGGGAAGATAGATGCCACGCTACAGAAGATCTCCAAGGAACAAAGAAACAGAAGCTGAAAAGAGACAAGGACCTTCCCCTGGAGCCAATAGAGAGAGAGACTTTTCCTAGAGCTGGCGCCCTGAATTCAGACTTCTAGTCTCCTAAACTGCAAGAAAATAAATTTCTATTCGTTAAAAGTCACCCACTTGTGGTATTTCTGTTATAGCAGCACTAGATAACTAAGACATAGGGCATAAACAAACAAAAAAAAAAAACCAAACCCATTGCCATCAAGTCGATTCCAACTCATAGCGACCCTACAGAAAAGCTACTATCATGTCCCCTCTCTATACCTTCGACCCTACACCAAAACAATCTGTTCCTCTTGTATGATCTAACACTTTTTACACTTTGGAAAATTCCTCTTAAAAAATAAGTAGGTAAAAGATACACACATGCAATTATAGCTTGATTACACTCAACAGGAAATGATTCTTAAGTTCCTAGTTATGAATATTTTAATAAACAGTATCAATAAAAGCCTCTTACTCTTTGTCCTGTTTGTGATGCTAAGGGTTCAGTCAGTAATAATAGCTTTTTGATGACACAGAGAACTCAAAATAATTTATTTTTGAAGAGCATAAAAGGCAATGATGCTCCAGGGAAGTCTTATAAGTCATTGCCAAACAGAAATAATTACCAAACTTTCTGAAAGCATGGCTGAATTTTTAGTTTTGATAAAAATAGATTTAAGCTCCACCTGAGAAAAATATAGTGGATAGACTTAAAGAAAGCAAAATACTTGTCATAAAAAAGAACTCCCAAGCTCTTCGAAATAGCTGCGATGCTCAAATAACGTACACTTGAAAATCTTGAGGTTGTTTTAGCAGTGAAGTTCACACATGTAAATTCAGAAACTTTTGCCATCCTCATTTCCAGTCTCTCCCTGCAGCTCACTTAGAAAGCTGAGTGGTTAAAAGCATGAACTTGGTAGTTGAGGTCCTGACTTGTGTGGCTTGGAGCAAGATACTCAACCTTTCAAAGCCTTAATACGGTCTTCTCAGAGGTGTGTGTAATAAAAGCACCTGGCTCACAGGGTTCCTGTGAAGATTAAATAAGATAATGCATGTAATGCATTGAGCACAGAGCTTGCCTCATACTATGTACCCAAGAGATGTCAGCTATTGTTACTGTGACATAATACATCAGAGGAGAAAAGAGCAAAATGCTTTTGTAAAAATAGTAATAGTTATTGAGACATATGATATTTACAAAGCCGAGAGTACTTCAGAATTCACCTGACACAGAACTCAGAACAGTTATAAGGCTGATAGAATAAGATGGAGTGAGAAGCTCCCAATATAAATCGTGATATATTTCAATTGTACCATCTAATAGAAAATGTTACCGAAACATACTGAAAAAATATCAGATCTCCCTTGGCCTTCAGTTCATCATAAATTACTTTATTTAATGCACACATGTTATAAACTAAAGTCTCTGCAGAACAGAGACAACTATATCACAGAACGACCTTGGACCTAATCCAAAGTTTTTAGTTACAAGAAGTTCCATAAGGACTTTATTAAAATGTGGTTATAACTATCGTATGCCCTGGACTGTTCAGGTGGCATTCTAAGGAGTGACAAGTACGGAATGTGATCGTAGAATCATATAATTTATGAATTGAGAGGCTCTCACAGAACTTTTCATCCATCCCCTTCATTTCATAGCTAAGGGAATCAGGGCACTGAGAGGGTAAGTGTCTAGTAATGTTCTTTAGTGTAAATCCTAAAAATGCAATTAAGCATATGGTCCCCGGGAGGAATGACTTATTTTGACACATCTTCAGTGGCCTCTTAGAAAAGCAGAACTTCCAGGAATGATGCAATAATTCTGAGAAAGATATAACAAAACTACAGCAAACACAGGTGATTTTCTGCTTAAAGCTTATAATGCCCACCACATGGTCTTGCATTTCCTCACTTCCCCAGCTTACTTAGCCAAACTCACAACGAACTTTCATTTAGCAGTGACTCTAACTATCAGATGCTGAATCAGTCTTGGCATCATCAGCAAATGGCACATGAATGGGAGGGTCCACCAACAAAACTGGAATGAGACTTGTGGTTTCAAAAATCTAGAGTGAGCCCTGGGTTCAAAGCTTTTTCCTAAGCACCACCCTGTTTAGACTGTGTTGTTATTATTAACAAGAATAATAGCAACAATAAAAATGAATATCTACTGATGTTCACATAATGTTATAGATAACGAGAATTAGTTAACTTTACTGATTACTACTGCATACCAGGCACTCACCGTTTTATCAACAAACCCTAACACATAGGTACACATAGAACGCCTATTTTATGGATGAAAAAACTGAGGCAAAAAGAGTTAAGTAAATTGCCCAAGATCACAAGCTTGGATTCTAACTCAAGTTATCTAACTCCAGAACCTACACTTTTAATATTTATATTCTCAATCCCTTCACTAGATTCCACTGCATATCATTTAATAGTCACAATAATTTTTTTTGACATAAATCTTATTAGCTCCACTCTACCTGTGATAAAACTGAGGTTTAGAGAGGTTAAGCTTAAAGACGTTACAAAACATTATGAGTGTGTGGGAGAGCCAAGATTGGAATTCATATCTAACTGATTCCAAAGACCACACACAATCTTAACTGTGCTTTTCTGGCCTTCCGCAGCACTAGTCCCCTGCTGGGACTATAACCCAGGAGCCTGGCTCAGTTTCTGGGGACTGCTTCTTGCTCTCTATAATCCTGGCTTAGTAGGGAGAGGCCATCTGGAAGCATGATGTGGCCGTCTATCCTATACTGATTATCACAGCTTCTTGCAAACACTTCCTGATACGCCCTATCCAGCTGGGATCTCAAGTTACTTCATCACCCATTGGACACCATATATTGGATGCTGGCCACCCCTTCTGTTGGGAACCCAGCAATAAAGCCAGGTTAATTTCCTCAACCCTGGGCCCAGTTTCCTTTCCTATTCCCATTGTCCCATAGCACTGAGGACCAATATCCCTTCTGGTCCAAATTATTCAAGTCTCTACAATGTCAGTATTTTCTTAATTAAAAATAGTTTAATGTGATGCTATTTATCAACATCTTTATTTGCAGTTATATGTGTGTATATGGAGTCCTGGAGATGCAGTGGTTAAGAGCTTGGCTGCTAACCAAAACGCTGGCAGTTCGAATCCACCAGCAGCTCGTTAGAAACTCTATGAGGCAGCTCTACTCTGTCCTATAGGGTCGCCACGAGTTGGAACCAGCTCGATGGCACAGGATTTTTTTCTTTTTTTGGTTTTATGTGTGTATAAGAAGCCTTGGTGGTGCAATGGTCAAGTGACATGGCTGCTAACCAAAAGACTGGCAGTTCAAATCCACCAGCCGCTCCTTGCAAACTCTGTCCTGTAGGGGTCGAAACTGACCTGACGGCAACAGATTTGGTTTTGGTTTGGTATACATTCATGTATATAAATTCCATTGTTATTTTAGATATTTTAATAAATCAAGAAGTCTAAAAGACTTTAACCAAAATATATTTAGTGATATAAATACATGTCTGCAACATATTTAGTGTCCTAAAAACTACTTTTTAATTTTCATCATAGGGTCTTAATGCTTTCCTTTGATGTGCATATACATATTTGGCTGCTCTTGAATGAGACTATTCTTAAACCAAATGGGAAACCAACTGCATTGTTTAACATGTTGAGATGTTTTTTCCTTAAGTCATTAAATTGTGTTCTGAATTAGCTATGTGAAATTCAACAAGGTAATCCAGTTGTGTCCATTTTACTCAGGGCTTACTCATTAGTATCCTTTGAATTGGCCATATCAGCTCCATTGCTAATGAGTCAATTGCCCTTGAAAACACACACACTTTTTTTTGGCTTTTGGGACCATTTATAAGAGCAGCTTGTCAAGAATTTGGCTCAACAGATAGCAAATGGCTTTAAAACTATTTACCAAATTATTTGCATGCACATTTGTGGAAAAGAGTAAGTAGCTGATATAATAACATTAAAGATACTCGTATAAAATTAGGAGCTGCCCAGAGTGAAAGAGACTATAGAATCTCAGGTGATTTATTTACTTTTGTGTACTTAATAAAATATTTTAGTCTATATCATCTTCTTCATGCATGACTTTGTTACATAAAATCATTGCTTTGAGTATTTGATATATATTTTTTCTTATATGTGAACAGTTCAAAAACATTTAAGCCAACGCCAATTCTAAAAGTGCTAACTGCTGAAAATATCTTTCCAACTAGACGTTATTAATGTCTACAGCTCTAAAGAATCATTGTCTCCTAGATCATGAGAGTCCCTGAGAGTTATGCATTTTCCCAAAGTCATAACTCTTAAGATGGAGCACTAGTTGCCTATTCATGCTTGCAGATATATTTTGACATAATTAGGTAATCATAAGCTAAGACTCTTCTCTGAAATAAAATGAGCTTTCAGAGGTAGATGCATAGCATTAATCACCATCTTTAATACTTTTACTCAATGTCATTTTCAGCCATACCTTCAGGAAAGGACTTTACATATAGCCAGACAAGAAAGTTCTAAGAATGCTGAAAGATACCAAATGCATATTTTTCCTTAGATATGAAAAGTGAAGAATTGTAATTTTCAGCACTGTCATTTGTAAAATCTTGTAGCTCTCATCTTAAGTGTGTAAGTAAATTTTTGAAAAATAACATAGTAATTATAACTAAAGATCAGAAGGGGCCAATGTCTAAAGCAAAAAAATAATCAGTGAGTAAATTCCAGAATTCTGCTTCTTCTCAACAGGATAATTACTGTGAGTAATGCCTTACACCCTGAATAAGCTGTAGGGTAATGCAGAATGTGTTTCCTAAGTCTTAAATGAGTGAGAGGCGTGGTCAACATGGCGGAGTAGTTAGACGCTTCCTATATCCCTTTTACAACAAAGACCTGGAAAAACAAGTGATTTGATTGAATATCTGCGAGCCCTGAACAAGGCAAGGTTAAGAAATCCGTCTGAGTGATATGGGAGAGGGAGATCATTTGGAAGAGGTGAGGTGGCGGCTAAACTGCAGCTCTGCAGCCACACCGGTCCTCAGTGAAACAGGCAAACAGCTGTGCAGTACGTGTGCTCGGAAAGCAGTTTCCACATCGAGAGAGACCCAGCAGCAGAGATTCTGCTTGGACACTCCAAACCAGTGAAGAGCAGCTCCCAAGAGGCTAAGATAAGTACATGCATGCACCCTTTCACGGAGATTTAAAAAAAAAACAACGCCCATTTGGGAAAAAACCTCTCTCCCTTTTACTTCCTCCCTCCATGCTCTGCACCGGGAGACCGCTGGGCTAAAGCAGATCCCAAAAGGTGCCCTGACCCATTCTCCTGGCCTTGGAGAGGGAACAAATAAGCTGCCGGCTCCCCTAGGCCAGGAACACAGGGATGGCACAGCTCCTTTGCTGGGCACAGGTATCAGGGGTCCGCAGACTCTGAGTGCCTTACAACCCTATATAGACTTGTGGGGACCCATCTCAACAGCATTAGTCCTCACTGCCACAGTACAACAGGGCAAACATCTGAAGTTTAACTTCAACTGCTTCAGCTGTGAACTGGCAGATTTGTGACCTTCGAAACAGCCCTGCCCCTTAAGTAGGTACTTTTATCGATCTGCAGCAGGGGCTTGAGGACTGGTGGTAGCACCTAAAGTGCCTAGTCACCTGCTATAGGAGTCCCAGAAAAAGTGGTGCCCTTGAGTCTTTATAGCCAACAGAGTGGCATGCTCATAGTTCGGCTGCAAAACTCACCTACCTACTCACCCTAGAGAATAGGGACACGCTTTCCTTTCAGACTCTCAGGGGCAGCCGTCAGT
>NW_004444086.1:1874163-1896094 GCF_000243295.1 Trichechus manatus latirostris
TCCACAAGAAAACTACTGGAACTAATAGAAGATTTCAGCAAAGTTTCAGGATACAAGATAAACATACAAAAATCAATTGGATTCCTTTATACCAACAAAGAGAACCTTGAAGAGGAAATCACTAAGTCTTAAAGAAGTAATTTATAAGAGGAACAGCCTGAGCCTTACAGTCAGATAATCTTATGCCTGCATACTGGTTCTTTCTCTTGAAAGGTATGTGGGTAACATAGTCAAGTTATTCATCCTCTCCAAGCTTCAAGTTAGTCTCCATTTAAAAAAAAATACATGTGAAATATGTAGCATAGTTTATAAAGACCCAATTCTGTTATTTATCTCTCTCTTGGTTTTGCGAATCAAAGCACCCAAATCTTAACTGCAATAACCAATATGGGTCATTCCATTTAGGAATCTATATTTAACAATATCTATAAGAGTTATTTCATTGTGAACTTTATGAAAATGGCAAAAATGTGTATTTAAATTAACTGAGCCCACGCTTTATAGTGAGCAATACACTAAGTTTACTGTACAACCTTACATATACTGCACATAAAGGATATATTAGTACATTTGCCTAAAGGGCTTGATGATATGCTTTAACTGTTGTTGCTAGGCTGAATTTTATTTCTACATGTCTCCTGTGATCCACTGTCCAACTAAACTGGGCCTGGGTATTTGCTTCTTCCTCTTAGTAATATGTTTTAATTATGTTTGATATCCCTGGGTAGTGCAAATGATAAGTTTTCAGCTGCTAACTGAAAGGTTGATGGTTTGAGTCTACCCAGAGGTACATTAGAAGAAAGACCTGGCAATCTACTTCTGAAGAATCAGCCATTGAAGACCCTAAGGAGCACAGTTCTGCCCTGACACACATGGGGCTGCCAAGAGTCAGAATCGACTTGATGGCAACTGGCTTGAGTTTTTTGTTTTGTTTTGTTTTAATTATGTTTATGTACTTGCTCAAAACACAGCCTTTAAGTATTGGTCTTCTTTAACTTACAAGTTATTTATTTAACTCCTATTGTATGTCAGGCACTATACCTACTGATTTCATTGAAATCAGTTGATTTCTACAGAAGGTTTTCTTATCATCTGACATGCTCTAACGTGCTGGCAGTGTGGTGTGATGCTTTGTTCTTTGGGCCAGAATCAGTGTCTTCTGCTTTACTGTTGCATTCTCTCTGCAAGACCAATATTTTTGCCCACGCAGGGCATTATGCTGAGTAAAATAAGTCAATTACAAAAGGACAAATAGTGTATGAGACCACTGCTATAAAAACTCATGAAAAGGTTTACATATAAAAAGAAACAATCTTTGATGGTTACGAAGGAGGGGAAGGGTGGAGAGGGAAAAACACTACATAGACAACAGCTAAGTGGTAACTTTGGTGAAGAGAAGACAGTACATAATACTAGGGAAGCCAGCACAACTTGTCCAAGGGAAGGTCATGGAAGCTCCATAGACACATCCAAACTCCCTGAGGGACCAAATTCCTCGGCTGAGGGCTGTGGGGACCATGGTCTCAGGGAACATCTAACTCAATTGACATAACATAGTTTATAAAGAAAACGTTTTACATCCTACTTTTGTGAATAGTGTCTGGTGTGTTAAAAGCTTGTGAGCGGCAATCTAAGATACTCCACTAGACTCACTCCATTGGGAGCAAGGCTGAATGAAGAAAACTAAAGACACAAGGGAAAGATTAGTCCAAAGGACTAGTGGACCACTAGTACCACAGCCTCCATCAGATTGAGTCCAGCACAACTAGATGGTGCCTGGCTACCACCACTGACTGCTCTGACAAGGATCACAATAGAGGGTCCCAGACAGAGCTGGAGAGAAAATGTAGACCAAAATTCTAACTCACACACACACACACAAAAACAAAACAGAAGACTTACTGGTCTGACAGAGACTGGAGAAACCCTGAGAGTATGGCCTCCGGACAATCTTTTAGCTCAGTAATGAAGTCACTCCCGAGGTTCACCCTTCAGCCAAAGATTAAACAGGACCATAAAACAAAATGAGACTAAAGGGGGGCACAGTAGACCAGGGGCAAGGACAAGAAGGCAGGAAGGGACAGGAAAGCTGGTAATGGGGAACCCAAGGTCGAGAAGGGGAGAGTGTTGATATGCTGTGGGGTTGGCAAACAAGGTCACACAACAATATGTGTTAATGAGAAACTAATTTGCTCTGTAAACCTTCATCTAAAGTACAAAAAAAAGTCTCAGGGAACATCCAGCTCAATTGGCATAACAGAGTTTAGAAAGAATATGTTCTACATTCATCTTTGGTGAGTAGCATCTGGAGTCTTAAAAGCTTGTGAGCAGCCATCTAAGATACTCCACTGGTCTCACTCTGTCAGGAGCAAGAGAGAATGAAGAAAACTAATAACACAAGAGAAAGACTAGTCCAAACGACTAATGGACCACAACTACCACAGCCTTCACCAGACTGAGTCCAGTACAAATAGATGGTGCCTGGCTACCACCGCCAACTGCTCTGACAGGGATCACAATAGAAGGTCCCAGATAGAACCAGAGAAAAATGTAGAACAAAATTCTAACTCACAAAAAAAGACCAGACTTACTGGTCTAATAGAGACTGAAGAAACCCCGAGAGCATGGACCCCAGACACCCTTTTAGCTCAGTAATGAAGTCACTCCTGTGGTTCACCCTTCAGCCAAAGATTAGACAGGCCCATAAAACAAAATGAGACTAAAGGGGCACACCAACCTAGGGGCAAGGATGAGAAGGCAGGAGCAGACAGGAAAGCTGGTAATAGGGAACCCAAGGTCAAGAAGGGAGAGTGTTGACATGTAATGGGTAGTAACCAATGTCACAAAGCCATATGTGTACTGTTTAATGAGAAGCTAGTTTGTTCTGTAAAGATTCATCTAAAGTACAGTAATAAAATAAAGTATAATTTAAAAAAAGTACAAGAAAAAAGCTCCAAAAATGAAAAAAAAAAAAAAGAAACTGTTCAGGAATGGAAGCACCCCTCCAAAGAGATGAGCTCAGCACATTACAACTTTGATCAGCTTATATACAGTGCAAAGTGTTAGTGGATATCCCAAAGGGCAATTTAAAGTGATTGGTTGTCATTCACTTAATAGGCAGGAGGCAGCTTGGATTGGTTTATTAAGTTTGTGTCTGCATTGTATAGGCTAGCTATGGCTTATCTAATTATTTAAACTTTTCCCAGAACTGTTTACGTTGTGGAAACTCTGGTGGCGTAGTGGTTAAGAGTTTGGCTGCTAACCAAAAGGTTGGCAGTTTGAATCTACCAGGCGCTCCTTGGAAACCCTATGGGGCAATTCTACTCCGTCCTATAGGGTCACTATGAGCTGGAATCAACTCAATGGCAATGGGTTTGTTTTTTTTTTATGGGTCTACATTACAAGTTTTTATTTTCTGTGAAGAGTTAAGAGATAAATTTAAATGGAGGAGGGGAGGCATTTTCTTTAACAATTCCTATTGTATATATTTTTATGTATGTATTCCCCATGCTGTGGGGATTTCAAAAGGGTTTAAGTGTTTTTAGGCAAGAAGGGAACTTCCTGTTTGAAGCATGAAATGAAATCAGATCCATATGCTCAGTGCCTTTATACTTTCAATATAATACATTAAATACTCCTAGCAACAGTAGTTCAAAGTCATTTCTATTTAATATTTCATGTTCACTATCTCCTAGTGGGCATGAAAAATTACATAGCAAAATCCTGGTGAGATAATATTCTACCGTAAGTGCAAAGCTTTTAACCCCTGTTGTTGTAACCAGAAGGACATTAGATAGTGTGTGACAGGAAACAAACAAATAGGTAACGGATTTTGAGTAATTTGAGGGAAGAGAAGAGAGCAAGAGCTAGGAGTAGAGCAGAGAGAGTGTTCTAGAGACTGTACTGAGATTTGAAGGGGGGGGGGCGGGGGGCCGGGAATCATTTTGAAGACTAGGCTAGAAAGAAGGTGCTTTGTTTTCTCAATGTAGTTTTAGAGTTAGGTCATGGTAAGAGTAATTCTACAAAATCGGCTAATAATTCTCCACTTGTTCCTTCAATAATTCTCTTGTTCCCTCAGAAGCTTTTTCGAAAATTTCAAGACCATCTAAATTATTATTGATTTCTGGTCTATTTGAAGAGGTAAATGACTCAATAAAAGACTCTGTTAGAGGGACAAGCAGTTTGTGACCAAAGAGAGCAGCATTCAGCATGAACAAAGCCATCGAATGAGCAATGATTTTGAAGAAATCTATGAAATCAATGAGTCAGGCTCCAAATTTATACATGAACAATATTTAATATATTCGTTGCATAGTTCTCAAAATAAAGATATCATAGGTAGGCTTGTACTGGACTCAGTCTGGTGGAGGCTGTGGTAGCTGTGGTCCATTAGTCCTTTGGACTAATCTTTCCCTTGTGTCTTTAGTTTTCTTCATTTTCTCTTGCTCCCGAAAGAGTGAGACCAGTGGAGTATCTTAGATGGCCGCTCACAAGCTTTTAAGACTAACACCTTCAGCTTCCCCTCTCTTCTTGCTTTATACTCCAGCCACACTTTTTCTTTCTAGAATAAACTCTAACATATATGTTTACATTTTGTGCCTTTGCTCATGCTGGGGAGGTGTTTTAGTTATCTAGTGCTGCTATAATAGAAATAGCCCAAGTGGATGGCTTTAACGAACAGAAGTTTATTCTCTCACAGTCTAGTAGGCTAGAAGTCCGAATTCAGGGCGTCAGCTCCAGGGGAAAGCTTTCTCTTTCTGGTGGCTCTGGGGGAAGGTCCTTGTCATCAATCTTCCCCAACTGAGGAGCTTCTGAGTGCAGGGACTCCGGGTCCAAAGGACACACTGCTCTCCTGGCTCTTGTTTCTTGGTGGTATGAGGTCCGCATCTCTCTGCTTGCTTCTCTCTTTTATATCTCAAAAGAGATTGATTTAAGACAAAACCTAGTCTCATAGATTGATTCCTGCCTCTTTAACATAACTGCCTCTAATCCTGTCTCATTAACGTCACAGAGGCAGGATTAAGAACACACAGGAAAATCATATCAGATGACAAAATGGCTGACAGTCACACAATACTGGAAATCATGGCCGAGCCAAGTTGACACATATTTTTGTGGGACACAATTCAATCCATGACGGGAAATTTGGCCCACATTTTCCACAAATATAAATATTTCTCATTTTCTAAAGCTCAGTTTAAATACTACTTCCTCTTAATCTGAGCTAAGTGCCTCTTCCTCTACACATCTTGGTCACTTGGTTCTTATCATTAGCTACTATGCCATTCTGCTTTGTGTTCTGTTTTCTGTTCCAAATTTGTCTTCCTTCCTGGATTACAAAGATATTTTACTGGTACATTCCCAGCATCTAAGAGAGTGCCTTGTAACTAGTAAGTGTTCAATAATATTTGTTCAATTCAGAATAAGTTATAGGATGTGGATTGAAATATTAGAAGATAAATTTAAATGTCCATTTAAATATCTTCTAAGTGCTACAGTATTTAGTTCAGTTCCCTTTCATAATTTCTCTTACTCTTTTGTATTCTAGCGATAATAGCAACTGTCCCTCATTATATCATGGGGTTACTGGGAGGAACATATGAGATAAGACATGTGAAAATGTATTATAAGATGCAGACCACTATACAGAATTAGAATCTTGGTTTTATCAAATAAACTGTGATTTGGCCACATCGCATGGCAGTTTCGTTCCATGGCTATGCAAGCTTTCTTTACCCTTCCATGGTGGTTTATAAAAACGGCCGCAAATTCTTTGATACTCCTCCCACTGAGAAACAAAATCTAACCATTCACTCCACTGGAATCTGGGTTGGCCTTTTGATTTTTTTTTATAACTAATACAATGTGGCAGAACTGATGCTAAACCAAAAAACCAAACCCGTTGCTGTCAAGTCAAATCCAACCATAGCGACCCTTGGATACCATAGGCTGTAATCCATAAAGATTATAGCCTTGGATACAAGCCTATAATCTTTATAAAAGCAGACTGCCACATCTCTCTACTGCAGAGTGGCTGGGGGTTTTGAATTGCTGACCTTTTCATTTAGTCATGAAGCCTCCACATGGGCATTTTGGAATACTTGCTCTCAGGATGTTTCCTCTCAAATCCCAGGCACTGTGCTATGAAAATCCCAAATCACATGGAGAGGCCACTTATAGGTGCTCTGGTTGACAGGTTCAGCTAAGCCTGTCCTTCAGCTATCCTATCCCAAGTGCGAGCCATGTGAGTGAAGAAGCCACCAGATAGTTCAACTCCTAATCATTCTAATCATCTCAGCCAAGGCAATAGCCATTGTGGATTACAGAAGAGCCAGCTCGACGGTGGCCTTTTCAATTCCTTACCCACAGAATCCATGAGCATAACAAATGTTATTTTATGACACTAAGTCTTGGGATGGTTTATTATACAGTAATTCATAACTGGAAAAACTTCTCCCTTTTAGCCTGCCAATTTTATCCTTACCATTTATTAGCTGTATCAGTCAGGACAAGCTAAATAACACTGAAGCAAAAAAAAAAAAAAAAAGAAAGAAAGCCAATAATCTCAGTGGTTTTAAATAACGAAGATTCATTCCTTGCTTGCACTGCATGTCCGGCATGGGTTAACAGCGAGGCTTACCTCAGTGAAGTTACCCGGGGAACCAAACTAATGGACACTGCCCGTCAGATCACTAGGGTAGAAGGCAAATAAAGCTCTGGAGGGTTTCCTAACAGCAGTGAAATTCTACACCTGGAAATGACACATACCACATTTGCTCTTAGCTCATTGGCCAGAAGTAGTCATATGGCTCCTCCCACCCAAATGGGGGACAGGAATCTATCCCTATCAGGTACCCAAGAGGCAAAAAGCCATAAATATGTGGTGAGCAGCACTAATAACTACTGCGCACTGTCCTTCATTGACATTGCCTGCCTGGGCTTTCCAAATTGCCAGTCAGGGCCCCTATCTCAACCTCTGGCTCTGACTTTCTTCCTGCCACAGACTGGTAAGCTATCCTTACCTCCCAAAGCCAATAGCTTTTTTTATTGCCACCATTTCACCATTTGTAAGCCATATCTGTATCTAATCTCCCTGTCTACCCTTCCTGCACATTATCTGCATATAAAGCAGTGACTGTGGTGGTCTCCATGACAACCAAGACTATCTTGTGCTTTTGCTAAACACCTAATCATGGATTATTTTTTCTTTCTGTCTGTCTTTTCTTTTATCAGAGACAAAATCAGGCATATATAGAGAGTTCTTCATTCCTCTTTTACCTCAAATAAAAAATACAACCTGGACTCACATCTTTGGCCTAAAATGATTATTCCTATGAGGTAGCAACTAAAAACAAAGAATAAAATGAGGAGTGGGAATTAAAAGAAATGATGAAAGAAGGAAGAAAAGATTTTTTAAAATGAGAAGACAGGGAAGATTTTAAAGAAGAAAAACCCATTGCTGTCAAGTGGATTCCAACTCATAGCAACCCTATAGGACACAGTAGAACTGCCCTGCAGGGTTTCCAAGGAGCAGCTGGTGGATTCCAGCTGCCAACCTTTTGGTTAGCAGCCAAACACTTAACCACTGAGCCACCAGGTCTCCTAAAGAAAAAAGGAGAGGGTGAATAAAGAAGAAAATGGTCCGGTGTGTGTTTTGGTGCATATTTTTGAACTAAGTGTTAAATTCAAGCCCCAACACTTTTTATTTATTCACTTAGAAACATTTTGAAAGTTCAGGTCCCTTGCATTTAAAACAGGGAATTACAATACTTCCCATACCTAACTAATAAGGTAGTTCAAGGATATAAAATGAAAAAGTTCAAGTACAAATACATTAAAAGTAGAAAGTACCTTCAGCTGCAAAGAATTAATATTATATTCATTATAAACAGGATTGATGGATACTTTTTAAGAGTCTCTGTTAGTTTTAGAAGGTTTGTAGGCGTATTAGAAATTCTGAACATAAAACGTGGCTCAACTCAGATGTTTAAGACTTCTAGGTACAAGATGGTAAACAACAGGCTTAATGGAATGTGATGACATCAATAAATTACAGGTTGGGGAACAGTTTGACAAAGGACAAGGTCCAGAGGCATACTCCTCAGATAAATGCCTTTGTCGTTAGGTGCCGTCAAGTCAGTTCTGACTCATAGCTACCCTACAGGACAGAGTAGAACTGCTCCATAGGGTTTCCAAGGAGCAGCTGATGGATTTGAACTGCCAACCTTTTAGTTAGCAGGCAAGCTCTTAACCACTATGCCATCCTAAATGCCTTTGAATGGTACCAATTACCTAAATAATATGTTCAATAACCTTCCATCCACCCGCATCCTTCCTGATATTTGAACAAAATTTGACTCTGTTTGCCAACCCTTTTTTGAAATTTACCTGTTTGGAATTCCATGAATTAAGAGTTTTTCCTCTGGTACTTCCTGCTATTCTTTCTCTAATATTTTTAATTAATCCTCTTCTTTCTCATCCCCTAAATGTGGATACTTCCCCATGGTTTGATACTCTTCTTTATTCCTTTAAAATATCTTCATCCAGCCATGCGTTATAGGTGACATACAGTACTGTACTTTTAGCCCTGGCTTCTCTCACAAGTTCTAATTCTATTTCTATTTCCTCCTGTCTACTAGCAACAATAATATGAGTAAAAATAGCTAACTACTGCTGAGCTGCACTATATAAAGCATCATGGGAAGAATTTTACACAAATTATTTCATTTAATCCATACACAGGCCTATTATTATTAAATTTATCCCCATTTTACAGAAGAGGAAACTGAGGCTTAGGGAGATGAAGTAATTTAGTCAAATACATGGTATGGGAAGCCTTTAAGTCCAAGCGTGTCTTACTTCAAAGCCTTGGCTCCTCATTCTTACGCTTGACAATATCTTTTGTGGATAGACTGTCAGCATCTCAAAATCAAGACATCTAAATTGAAAAATTCAAAACCAACATTTTGTCCTCTCTGTTATTTCTGTCAGTGTTATTAATGTTTTGTTAATCGCCCAGACTTCAAACCTTGGAAGTACTGTAAACTTCTCCCTCTTCCTTCCTCTTCTCCTTCCCTCAACCAATGCATTGAATTCTGTAGATTAATTCTTCCCAGTATCTTTCATACCCAGAGCTTCCATTTTATTTCTGCTATTACCCTTGTGCTTATAATCCTACAATATCCTCCCAACCCTTCACCCTGCCTCACATCTCTCTCCTTTATCATTGTTCTCAAATTGATCTCTATAAAGTCCAAACCCCCTTAGCCTGATACTGTATGCATATACCTGATCTGACCCCAGACTTATTTTACACTATTCCTTTGAAAGAAATCCAACTAATCACTACTTTTTGAATATTCCTTTTTTGCTTCTGCCTATTTTAATGTCATTACATAAATACCTAACGCCTCATCTCTACTTATGAAATCATACTTATCATTTAAGCCTCAGTCAAATGCCACGTCCTCTAGGAAGCCTCACTGGATCCCTCCAATAAGAAGAGGTTTGTTATCTCCTCTGATCTCCTGAATACTTGGTTTATACCACTATTAATGTGCTTATCTGATACTACCCTAAGTTCTGGTTCAGTATAGTGTTTTATCTTCTATTCTGATACTGTAAATCACCAGAGAGGAAAAGGCATTAAGTTATCTTTGTATTTCTCATTGCACATAGTAGAGGATCAATAAATATTACTGGAGTGAAGGAGAAAGAGGAACGAACTCAAACCTGGAGCATGGCTTCAGAAAGAGGTATTATATAAATTATAGAAATGAACAGTTTGAAAAGCTTAAATTGACATTTTTATGACATGCCTGGTATATACAGGGATATGTATTAGTCATTAGTAACTATGTTCAATTATTTATCTTCCAGAAGCTACAACTCAGGCAAAAGAGATTTTGTTTTGGAGAGCCCATCTTAATTAAAACTATTTGCTGGATCTCTAACAGTCAACATTGGAGAGAAAGGGAAGCAATCATTTCCAAATTTTTCTGTATTACTTAATATAATCATGCTTCTTGCCAAAAAAAAAATGATGCCTATTTTGTATGAAATGCTAAATTGAATTACTTGGCTTATAATGGAGTTGAGAACTAAACTTCTGCAAATTTCAACAAAACAAAGTAACATTTGGAATATCACATGTTAAAAATAAATGACTCTCTACTTTTTTAATTCAATCTACCACTCCTATGTTCAATGTAAAGCCAAAAAAATCCATTGTAGCAAGTTAAAATCAAAATGGAAGTATCACATGACATTTTAAGCTGTTTGTATTATTATTTCTTAAATGTTTTGCAGTTATGCTTATAAAAAAAACTATTTCACAAAATACATATTTTTTTTTTTTTGAAAAAAAAAAAAAAACCCACTATCCTTTTGAAGAGATTTTTGTTGTTGTTGGAATTGTCACCCTAGAGGTCCTAAAGCAGGAAAGAAGCTCAGAGTTCATTTTAGACCTCTGATTGATGGATGAATTTCTGCTTATCCCTTATAAAAGGCCACATGTCTATGTGCGGTGCTTCACAAAGTAACCTATTTCATTTTCAAACTGCTTCTACCGTTAGAAAAAATTTTTATATTGAACAAAATTCCACCTCTTCCCTGTGGAGTCCTGCACAATAGGCTTGATGTTTCTTAATATTATAGGCTATTAGTTGTTTGCAGACAGCTGTCATGTATTCTCTCTTCCAGACAAAGCACTGTAAGATAGGGCTTACTTTGTGTCCATTGGATACTTTGTATCCATTGAAGGCTATAGTTATTTCAATTGCCTTAAACAAGATCTGAGACTATATGATTTTGATAAGTCTTCACTAGGAGCTGCAGCTGAATCTCCACACCCTCCCACCTCTGCTATGTACTACCAACAACCTACTTCTACCTGCTCTATCTAGGCAAGGCTACTAGGATTTGTTCCTGACACACAAATCCACTGGAACACCTAGAGGACATATTCGAACTTCATATATTCATCAAGCTTCGTTAATATAGTTATGAATCCATCTTGCTACTACCCTGACTTTTTCACTTCGAACTTCATCCTACTTTTGTTGCCTGGCCACCACTCACCATACTTCCTCTGGTACCAAATGTCTTCCTATCTGCTTTACTAATATGGAAGAATTATACCTCAAAGTATTATTTTGTGTATTTTCTGAGTATTGTCTCACCACTCTGCTTTCTCAATAGTACTGTGATGGCATTTTCCCTAAACCATAGTCCCCATCAGCCAATGACCCAAAGAATTAAGTCATTAGTCACTAATTGAGACAGAAAAATTTGGTAGCAGGCTTGAAGATTAAATTTTTCTGCTTTTATAAACAAGATGATTCAGAGCCCATGAAAGGGAAAGGAACTAGAGGAGAAGGTAGAGCAGTAACTCTAACTAGAGAGAAAGAAATGGAGAAACCTAAGCCTTCAAAGTGTGGGTAGGGTCTGTGGGAGGTGGTGGGCAATAGAGTGGGTCAGGGATAGGTATGAGAAGACTCGTCCATCAAGAAGATGCAAAACTCACTCCTAGCCAGATTCACAAGAGCAAGAAGACCCACGATCACCAGCAGCTATCCATGTCCAATGCCTGAAAAGTCCACCCATGTACGTCTCCCTTAGTATTTGAAGAATTGTGTTTTCTACATTTATTTATAATTACTTGATAAACGTATGCCTCTCTCCAACTAAGACTGTAGTTCCACAAAAACCGGACCATATCTGGTTGTATTTATCACTGTATCCAGGCACTTAGAAGAATGTCTACACATAGTAAGTATTCAATAAATATTTGTTGAATTAATAAAATATGAGTAAATAAATGATGCTGGTGTGGGAAAATTACAAACGAGCCAAGTACATGTAGGGCTATGTGTATATGCTTAAATTAATGATTAGGCATACCAGTATATACTTTATCATAGTGTTGTTTGAGTTTTCCTCAACTAGTTATTTTGTTGTAATCCCTAATCCTTCATCAAATAACCTACTTAGGCACTGTAAAAGAAACAAATATGAACTGGATAGAAGCATTCAACCACCTGGAGGCCACCAGCATGGGGGTCAATAATAGACAACTACACAGTTGGCAATCTGGCAGGAATAACTGCACACATGGCATCTAAGCACAGACTATTCCAGGTTTGGATAAGCTAGGTGTTGCATAATAAGGTAGGGTCAGCCAACGTGGGGTGTTCCTGCCATCATCCCTAGGTTCTGCTCCAAAGCTTATTTTTGGACTATCACAAAGGTTCTTTTTGTTTGTTTTTGCAGTCAGTTTAAATATTCAAAGCAATAGAACACTGCAAAAATCAAAGAAGTTATTTTCATTCCAGTTTTGTATTATTTGAAGCAATTAATCAAGTGACTATGTGTAAATTGTTTCTTTGAATGGGAGTAATTTTTAAAAAACTCATTTAAATCAATAAAATCAGAAGTTGATTCTTTGAAAAGCTCGATAAAATTGACAAATCTTTAGCTAGCCTGACAAAGAAGAGAAAAAAATGCAAATAACCAAAATAAAAAATGAAAGAGGGGACATTACAACTGACCCTATATAAATTAAGAGAATTATGACAGAATATTATGAACAACTGTATGGCAGTATGGCAACAAACTGGATACCTGTTGCCCTCAAGTCAATTCCGACTCACAGCAACCCCATAGGACAGAGTGGAACTGCCCCATAGGGTTTTCAAGGAGCAGCTGGTGGATTCAAACTGCTGACTTTTTGGTTAGCAACTGAGATAACCTAAATGAAATGGACAAATTCTTAGAAGAACACAACCTACCCGAACTGACTCAAGAGGAAATAGAAAGTCTCAACAGACACATAACAAGTGAAGAGATCAAATCAGTGATCAAAAACCTCCCAACAAAAAAATCCTGGACCCAAAGGCTTCACTGGGAAATTTTACAAATGTTTAGAGAAGAATTGACATCAATACTGTTTAAAGTCTTCCAAAACATAGAGAGGGAATACTCCCTAATTCATTCTATGAAGCAAACATAACCCTGATACCAAAGCCAGACAAAGACACCACAAGAAAAGAAAACTACAGGCCAATATCTCTTGTGAATATAGACACAAAAATCCTCAACAAAATGCTAGAGAATAGAATCCAACAATATATTAAAAGAGTCACACACCATGACCAAGTGGGATTTATTCCAGGAATATAGGAATGGTTCAACATTAGATAATCAATCAATATAATACACCACATCAATAGAACAAAGGAAAAAAACCACATGATCATCTCTACGGATGCAACAAAAAGTATTTGATAAAATCCAGTACCTTTTGTTCATGAAAACTCTAAAGAAGATAGGAATAGAAGGGAAATTCCTTGATATGATTCAGGGCATATACGAAAAGCCAACAGCCAACATTATACTTAATGGAGAAAGATTGAGAGCTTTCCCCTTGAAATTGGGGACAAGACAAGGGTGCCCACTCTCACTACTTCTATTCAATACTGTATTAGAAGTCTTAGGCAGTGCAATAAGACAAGAAAAAGAAATAAAAGGTATCCAGATTAGAAAAGAAGAAGTTAAATAATCTTTATTCACAGATATGATTCTATATACAGAAAATCCGAAAAAGTCTGCAAGAAAACTTCTAGAGCTAATAGAGGAATTTAGCAAAGTTGCAGGGTACAAGGTCAACAAACAAAAATCACTTGGGTTTCTATACACCAGCAATGAGAAATCTGAAAGGGAAATTAGGGAAATAATTCCATTTACAATAGCATTTAAGAGAATAAAATTCCTAGGAATAAATCTTACCAGGGATACGAAGGACTTATACAATGAAAACTATAAAACATGGCCGAAAGAGATTAAAGAAGACTTGAATAAATAAAAAGATGTTCTATGTTCATGGATTGGAAGACTTAAGATTGTTAAGATGTCGATACTAACCAAAGGGATCTACAGATTTAATGAAATCCTGATCAAAATTCCAACAGCCTTCTTTACAGAAATAGAAAACCCAATCCTCAACTTTATATGGAATTGCAAGAGGCCCTGAATAGCTAAAAAAATGTTGAAAGAGAAGAACAAAGTAGGAGGACTCACACTCCCTGGTTTTAAAACATACTATACAGCTACAGTAATCAAAACAGCTGGTACTGGTATAACAATAAACACATAGACCAATGGAATAGAACTGAGAGTTCAGAAATCCGCATATCTATGGCCAACTGATTTTTCACATGAGTGCTAAGTTCATTTGATGGAGAAAGAAGGGTCTCTTCAATAACGGTGCTGGGAAAATTGGATTTCCACACTCAGAAAAATGAAACAGGATCCATGCCTCACACCATACATTAAAAAAAAAATTCAAAATGGATTAAGGACCTGAATGTGCAAACTAAAACCATAAAATTCTTAGAAGAACAAGCAGGAGCATTACTGTCAGGCTTAGCTTTCAACAATAGATTATGTAATATAATAATAAAAGCATAAACAGCAAATGACAAAATAAATTGGACCTCATAAAAATTAAAAACTTTTGTTCATCTAAAGACTTTACCAAAAAAGTGAAAAGACAAGGTACCAGCTGGGAGAATATCTTTGGAAACCATATATCCAAAAAGAATCTAATATCCAAAATATATATAAAACTTTGACAACTTAACAACAAAAAGACAAATAATCCAATCATAAAGTGGGCAAAGGACTTGAATAGACATTTTACCAAAGAGGATATTCAGATTGTCACCAAACACATGAAAAGATGCTCCGTGTCATTAGCCATCAGATAGATACAAGTCAAAACCACAACCATTTCATTCCCACTAGGATGGCTAAAATTTAAAAAAAAAAAAAAAAGGTTGGGGAGGATGTGGAGAAACTGGAACACTTATCCATTGCTGGTGAGAATGCAAAATGGTACAGTCATTGTGGAAAACAGTGTGGCAGTTCCTCAGAAAACTAAAAATAGAACTACTATATGACCCAGCAATTTCATTCTTGGGTATATACCCAAAAGACTTGAAAGTAGAGACTTAAACAGAGACTTGTACACCAATGTTCACTGCAGCACTATTCGCAATAGCCAAAAGATGGAAACAACCTAAATTCCCATCAATGGAATGAATGGATAAACAAAGTGTGGTACATACATACAAGAAAATACTATTCAGCCAGGAGGAAAAATGAAATCTTGATACATGCTACAATACAGATGGAGCTTGAAGACATTATGCTGAATAAAATAAGACAATCACAAAAGGACAAATATTGTATGACCTCACTTATATAAAAAGACAAGTAAAGGCAAATTGTGTAGAGATCAAAGTATATTAGTGGTTAATAGGAGCAGAAGGGAGGGCATAAGGTGGGTTGACAGTGATGGAAAAAAATCACCTTGATTAAGGGTAGGTTGCATGGCCAATACTGTAATTTTGTCAATAAGTTGTACACCTGTAAAAAGTTGGATTGGCAAAAGTGTGATAGATATATTTACAACAAGAACAACAACAACAACAAAGAGTAGCTGCTGAGGCTGCTTATGTACAACCGAACACCTCATGAGATTTGGTACCTTGGTTTGGAGGTTTACAGCCATGGTTTCACGGGCCATCCCAGTTAATTGGCCTAATAACGTGTTTAGTGCTTCTGTCCTACTTCCTATTTTGTTGCGTAGTGCCTGGGGTCTTAAAAGCTTGTAAGCAGCCATCCAAGGCACAACAATTGGTCTCTATTCTCCTGGAGCAACAGGGGAAGAAGGGAATTCAGGAGGAGGAGGATATGGAATATGGAATATGTGGCTAATTGCCTCCATGAACAACTGCCGCCCTTGCCATGAGACCAGAACTGGATGGTGCCCAGCTACCGTTACTGAACACTTTGATCAAAGATTCCATAGAAGAATCCTGATCAGAACTGGGAAAATGCAGAACAGAATTTCAAATTTGCATGCACTCTAGACTTTCTGGAGCCATAGAGGATGGATGAACCCCTGAAACTATTGCCATGAGATTATCTTTAAACCTTAAACCAAAAATACCCCTGAAATCATCTTAAAACAGAATAATAGTTTAGCTTAACTAGTAAAAAAGGTCTGCCTTGAGCTTTATGCTCTTTTAAGAACTATCTTTATGAGATCAAATTGACAACGGCAACTTGAAAGATTAGATAGGAACCTTAGGGGGCAGTGAGTTTATGTTAATGAGGGAGGAACAACTCATAAACGGAGGGTGAGAACGTTTGCACAACTCGGATGTAATCAATGTCACTAAATTGTACATGTAGAAACTGTTGAATTGGTGTATGTTTTGCTGTGTATCTTCTCAACAAAATAGATAAAATAGGGGGAAAAAAAAGAGTTTTTTAGTATACGAAATCCGTATGAGGAAGCCAGGCATGACTTCTTCGACCTTGAAACAGCTAATCAGACCTTTTTTTAGTTTTTTTCCCTTTTTCTCTTTTGGACAAAAGGCTCACAGCTAAGCAAGATATCTTAGAATCTCAGCACATATTTTTGGAAGGGAGAGAAAAAGGACTTAAAAGCAACTATTTTCCTCTTATGAAGCAGCTGCCAGTGCCATTTTTCACATAAGCTATGCAGTTGAGGCATATTTCAGAAGGAAATGCCATAATCTCCCTTTAATGAAAGGGTTTGTTTTATTTTGTTTTGTTTTTCCTGCTTAGGTTTGAGATAGAGAAGGAAATAAACTGGAATATTGCATTTACCAACCTCCTTCATAATCTTCCTTACCACCCTGCCACAAACACTTTCCACATTCAATCTACTAAAGCAACTTGTAATTTTGGAAGGAGAGAGAGAGAAAGAACAGGCAAGGAGAAAACAGGAAGCTGAATTGGGAGAAACAGCAGAGAGGACTGGGATCTCCTCAGACTTTGCACAAACTCAGAAGGGATGGCACAGAATTTAAGCCATCTGGTTTCCTCCTGCTTGTCCTCTGTTTCCACAGAATATCTATCAGTAACTTCTGAAACTGTTTTTCTTCAAAATTCAATTATTGATTCTCTGCCTGCCGCAGTAATTCACTTACATGCCTTGATGTGAAACGATGGATTTATTTTCCATCTACTTATTTTTAATTGACTTGTTTTTTAAATGATGAATGAAAACACTTTCTCTCAAATTAATATTGTAAAATGTAATTGATGTTTAGAATTTATAATCTTTCATTTTCAAAAGACTGAATAAATTTAAGAAAACAGTTCAAAAATACCACTAATTTATGCTCAATGTGCCTATTTAAAGCATTGTTAAGCCACCATTTAACTTAAGTGTTTAGATTCATGTATCATTTACTTTGGTACATAAAGTATAATTGCACTCATTTTAGAAATTTATGCCTTGTTGGTATTTGTCAAGGCTTGAAGATATAAATTTTTTATTCAAATATATTTTTATTCCTACTTTTTTTAAACTAATAAACTCTTAGGCAAGATTATGGAGTAACTACTGAAGCCACAGAAGTTTTTGTTAATGTTTATTTTTTCTTATTTTAAAAGTGATATATGATTATTAGGAAAAACACTGTGTGTGTGTGTGTGTGTGTGTGTGACTGTATATAATGTTGAGATTATACAGTATAAATGTATATAAAATACAACATTTATTTATAAGTACACATGTACAATAATTATATTGGTATGGATATTAGTTTTTTAATATATAATATGTTATTATATATAATACATAAGTTATACAGTAGTTTTATATATGTGTGTGTATATATATACACACATGTAACATATATGTATGTGTGTGTATATACATGTGTCCCATAATCACAATGGTATAGACATTGTTTGAAAAGCTTAAATTGACATTTTTATGACATGCCTAATATATACAGTGATATATATTAGTCATCAGTAATTATGTTCAATTATCTACCTTCCAGAAGCTGTAACTCAGCAAAGGGATATTGTTTTGGAGAGCCCATCTTAATTAAAGGGTACCTGCTGGATCTCTAACAGTCAACACTAGAGAGAAAGAGAGGAAGTCATTACCTAATTTTTCTATATTACCTAATATAACCATGCTTCAGGGTATCAATACCCAATTTTCCTTTGGGATGGCCCCCATGCCTCACTTTGTGTTCACATAGCAGGCCCATGAATGAAACAAATGGCTCTCAAGCATAAGCCAATCAGCAACACAATCACCTTGCCTTGAGACAGAGATTAGTTCAGGCATGGGTACATGCACTAAACCAGTCTAATCAAAGAGATCTTCAGGACATTTGCTGAGAAGACCATGACAAAGATGTTTATTCTTTTCTAATTTAGTAAAAAGACAGCAAACGTGAAGTGTAAAATTCTGTAACCATTGTACCACCCCATAGAGAAAAAGAATGAAGCCAAAACAGTGAATAGCAGAGTAAAAATATGGAGCAAAATGCCATCTAAAGACACTCTGTGAGGCCGAAGTCAAACTGCTCCTGAATCCAGGTTTACTCAAACACTTTATGTGAATTATAAGAGCCAATACAGTTATCTTATTTAATTGAGTTTTCTGTGACTTACAACTTAACTAATCTTAACTAAAACTCTGGTCATCCAGAGATCATTATGGAAATTTTAGCACATTTCCCCCATTTTCTCTTTAATTATTATATAAGTGAGTCACATTTTTCATACTGAAAGGGTATTATTAATTTCTATAAATCTAATTTCTGAAGTGAATAAGCTATATTATTTTTACCAATATTGTTAACATAAATAAATTATACTCATATAAATTCAAATGATTCAGAAGCAAATTTAAAAGTGCATCTAAAACACAAAATAAGACTTCCAGCCAAAATGGCCCTATAGTCAGAAGCACCACACCGTCCCTCCACAGCAAAGATCCAAAAACTAAGTCAAACAGAGTCACATGTCAATCCTGAAACCCAACGCATCAAATGAAGAGATAAAGAACTCAGCCAAGCACCAAATGGAATAAGAAACTGATAGAGAACAGAGAGCGAGGAGAGATACATGCAGAGGTCCCCTATCAGCTACTGCAGTACGGATCCACCATCTGGGACTCCTATCAGGATCAGCGAACAGGGGATACAAGAAAGCAGTTCACAGAGCTTCCAGAAGGAGACACAACAACCAGTAACCAGTGATATACGTTTTCCCACTCCCCATCCTTCTTCACCCCCACTCGACTTCGTCTGCTTCCTGCAGCCACAGTCTCTTGGCCAGAAACCACCAGCTTCACCCTGGTGTGGCCGGCTCCCGGAGTGCCATTTGTTGGCTACTGGGTGTTGCTTTTTTCCACTTCATTAGATATCCTCCTTTCCTCTCACCGCCTCCCCCTCCTTTCTCTCAAATACCTGGCTCTGTGTGCCATCTTTGCTTCTTCATGAAAGGCTATGAAACATGGCTCGACTGTGAAACTACTTCCCTGCCCGAGCCGCCAAGCTGGTGGAACCCCCGGGGCTTTTGTTTGTTTGTTCTATTTGTTTCTTTGTTTTATTTTTCTTTTCTCGACTAGGGAGACCTTCTAGCCACGCAGTACTGCGCAGCTTGGAGCTACGCCCTTACTCTGCACAGACGCACGGTGACATCCCTATGGGCATTTCTTTTTTTCTTTTTTCTGAGTTTTTTTTGTTTCCTTGTTTTGCTTTCCTCTCTTTATCCCTTTTTGTCTATCTTCATTTTAATTTATTCATTTTTTTCCTTTTACCCTTTTTCTTTTTTTGTTTTTCTCCATTTCTCAGTCTCTCACCTCTCCACACCTATAGCAAGTTCCCTTAGCACTCTTTTTTGTTTGTGTGTATGTTTTTGGCTCGTGTTCTTCTCTTCCCTCTCTCCTCTTTCCCATACCCATCTTAGCTCCACACATTGCAATCTCCCCTCATTCCTGCCTACCTGCACCATATGCTAAACACGACACAACCAAGCAGCAGAGGCACGGCCTACCAAAACCTACATTAAGCTGATTCCTAGTCAGCCCTGTCAGCCCTAGTATGTGCCACAAACAACCCATCCAAGCAGCTCCCTTTCAACTAGACCAGCCCTGCTGGTGACTGACCTTAGTGACTGACCCTGCCCATTGGAAAAGGAGGTGAAAAGTATCATGCCCACAGACGAGCAAACAACAAAGAACACACAGCCTGCCTGTTCAGACATAACCAAATAAAACAAAAAAGTAGGACAAAACAAACAAATCTACAATCAATAAGTGAGGAAAATAACTACTGAATGCTTCAAAGACAGTAGGCGATATTAAAACATATACAAAAACAGGACAGGATGGTTCCAGTAGGTGTCCAAAATAAAACACCAAATGACTTTCCAGTAGAAGAAAAGGCCCTACAACTACCTGATAGGGAATTCAAATCTCTAATATTCAGAATTATCCCAGAGTTGAAGCAAAAAGCAGACAAAAATGAGGAAAAAATAGACAAATTCATGGAAAAGGCAGACAAATTCATGGAAAATACAGACAAAAAAATGGAAGAATACAAGAAAATAATACAGGAACAAAATGCTAAAATAAATTCACAACTAGAAACCATACAGAAACAACAATTAGAAATCCAAAAGATAAACAATAAGATTTCAGAAATGGACAGTGTCACAGAAGGGCTCAGGAGCAGGTTTGAAATGATGGAAGACAGTATCAGTGAAATTGAAGCCAATACTTGGATTTAACTCTCTTTGAGGAAAAATCAGAAAAAAAGAATGAAGAAAAATGAAGAAACCTTGAGAATTATGTAAGATATAATCAAAGGTAAAAATCTGTGAGTGATCAGAGTTCTAAAATAGGGGGAGAAAACAGAAAAAAAAGAGAGGATCATTGAAGAACTGCTGACAGACAACTTCCCCAATATCATGAAAGATGAAAAGCTGACATTCCAAGAAGCTCAACGAACCCCATATAGGATAGAACCCAAAAGAAAATCACCAAGGTATATCATAATCACACTTGCTAAAATCAAAGACAAACAAACAATCCTGAAAGCAGCTCAAGAAAAACAAAAAGTCACATACAGAGGAGAAACAATAAGACTAAACTTGCATTATTCAGCAGAAACCATGCAGTCAAGAAGGCAATGGGATGACATATATAAAACCTTGAAAGAAAAAAATTGCAAGCCAAGAATAATATATCCTGCAAAACTCTCATTCAAATATGATGGGTGAAATTAGGTCATTTCCAGATAAACAGAAATTAAGGGAATATGAAAAACTAAAACAAATTTACAAGTCTTATTAAAGGGAGTCCTTCACTCTGAGAACAACCAACATCAAATCACAGGCTGAATCTAGGACACAGGATTGTACTAGTCAGATACCAACCTAGGAAATGAACTCTTAAGGACTATACAAAACCAAAAGAATTATAACAGGGAAACAGAGAGGTTAATCTGTAAATCACAAGAGCATCAGAACAATAAAAGAGGGAATATACAGTGTAAGTATAGAAACTTCTAATGGAGAGGAAGGCAAGGTGATACCAAGTAATAATGTACTGGTTCAAACCTAGAAAGATCAGGGTAAATTTCAAGGTAACCACAAAAAAAAGTTAACAAACCTACTCATCAAAATAAAGAAGAAAAACAAAGTCTCAGTAAAAACAAAACATACAAAAACAAAACAAATGAAAAAAAATCCACAAACAAAAGGAATTCAGCACAGGAGAGTAAGAGGAACAAAGAAAACACCAGCACCACAAAAAAAAGGACTACAAAATGACAGCAATAAACTCACATCTATCAATAATTTCACTGAATGTAAATGGCCTAAATGCACCCATAAAGAGATGGACAGTAACAGAATTGATAAAAAAACGGGATGCATCAATGTACTGTCCACAAGAGACACACCTTAGAAAAAAAGATGTAAATTTATTAAAAATTAAACGATGGAAAAAAATATATCAAGCAAACAGCTACCAAAAAAGAGCAGGAGTGGCAATACTAATCTCAGATAAAATAGACTTTAAAAC
>NW_004444086.1:1897433-1900003 GCF_000243295.1 Trichechus manatus latirostris
GACCAAGTAGGATTCATACCAGGTATGCAAGGATAGTTCAATATTAGAAAATCAATCAACATAATCCATCACATACGTAAAGGAAAGAAAAGAATCACATGATCATCTCAACTGATGTGGAAAAAGCATTCAACAAAGTCCAACACCCATTCCTGATAAAAACTCTCAATAAAATAGGTATAGAAGGGAAATTTCTCAACATACTAAAGGGCATCTATACAAAACCAATAGACAACATCATTCTTAATGGAGAGAGGCTGAAAATATTCCCCTTGAGAACAAGGACAAACTGAGGATGCCCTTTATCTCCACTCCTATTTAACATTGTGCTGAAAGTTCTAGCTAGAGCAATAAGGCAAGAAAAAGAAATAAAGGGCATCCAAATTGGTAATGAAGAAGTTAAACTCTCCCTGTTTGCATATGATATGATACTTATACGTAGAAAACTCTGAACATTCCATGAGAAAACTACTGGAACTAATAGATACAGCAGAGTAGCAGGACACAAGATAAACATACAAAAATCAGTTGGATTCCGATACACCAATAAAGAGAATGATGAAAAGGAAATCAGGAAAACAATAAAAAATAAATAAATAAAATAAAATACTTAGGAATAAATCTAATCAGGGATGTAAAAGGCCTATACAAAGGAAACTACAAAACACTACTGCAAGAAACCCAAAGGGATCTATATAAATGGAAAAAAATACCATGCTCATGGATAGGTAGACTCAACATAGTGAATATGACAATTCTACCCAAAGCAATTTACCAGTACAAATGCAATCTCGATCCAAATACTAACAACATTCTTTAAAGAGATGGAAAAACTAATTATTAACTTTATATGGAAAGGGAAGAAGCCCCGGATAAGTAAAGCTCTATTGAAGAAGAAGAAGAAAGTAGAAGGACTCGCACTACCTGACCTCAGAACCTACCATATAGCTACCGTAGTCAAAACAGCCTGGTACTATACAATGACAGATACATTGACCAATGGAACAGAATTGAAAACCCAGATGTAAATCCATCCACCTATGGTCGCCTGATCTTCAACAAGGGCCCGAAGTCCATCAAATGGGGAACAGACAGTCTCTTTAACAAATGGTGCTGGCAAAACTGGATGTCCATTTGCAAAAAAATGAAACAGAACCCGTACCGCACACAAAAACTATTTCAAAATGGATCAAAGACCTAAATATAAAGCCAAAAACTATAAAGTTCATAGAAGAAAAAATAAGATCAACGCTAGAGGCCCTAATGCATGGCTTTAACAGGAAACAAACCATAACCAACAACACACAAACCCCAGAAGATAAGCTGGATTACAGGGATCTTCTAAAATGAAACACTTATGCTCATCAAAAGACTTCACAAAAAGAGTAAAAGATAACATACAGGCTGGGAAAAAAATTTTGGACATTACATATCAGACAAAGGTCTAATCTCTAAAATCTACAAGAAAATTCAACACCTCTACAACAAAAAGACAAATAATCCAATTAAAAAATGGGCAACAGAAATGAACACACACTTCACCAAGGAAGACATTCAAACGGCCAACAGACACATGAGGAAATGCTCACGATCACTAGACAGTTGAGAAATGCAAATTAAAGCCATATTGAAATACCATCTCACCCCGGCATTACTGGCACTAATCAAAAACACTGGAAATAACAAATGTTGGAGAGGATGCGGGGAGATCAGAAATCTTATGCACTGCTGGTGGGAATGCAAAATGATACAACCATTTTGAAAAATGATATGGTGCTTCCTTAGAAAGCTAGAAATAGAAGTACCATAAGAACCAGCAATCCCACTCCTAGGAATATATCCTAGAGAAATAAGAAACGTCACACAAATAGACATATGCACATCCATATTCATTGCAGCACTGTTCACAATAGCAAAAAGATGGAAACAACCTAGATGCGTATCACAGATTAATGGATAAACAAACTATGGTAAATACACACAATGGAGTATTATGCAATGATAAAGAACAATGATCAATCTGTGAAGCATCTCATAACATGGATGTAACTGAACGACATTATGCTGAGTCAAATAAGTCAATCACAAAAGGACAAATATTGTATGAGACCTCTAGTGTAAAAACTCATGTAAAAATTACACACAAAAAGATACAATCTTTGTTGGTTACCAGGGATGGGAGGAGTTGGGGGAGAAACTAAATAGACAATAGATAAGTGGTTACTTTGGTGAAGGGTAAGACGGTACATAATACTGGGGAAGCCAGCACAACGTGTACAAGGAAAGGTCATGGAAGCTGCACAGACACATCCAAACTCCCTGAGGGACTGAACTGCTGGACGGAGGGCTGTGGGGACCATGGTCTTGGGGAACATCTAGCTCAATTGGCATAACACAGTTTATAAGGACGATGTTCTACATTCTACCTTGGTGAGTAGTGGCTGGGGTCTTAAAAGCCTGTGAGCAGCCATCTAAGATACTCCACAGGTCTCACCCCTTCGGGAGCAAGGGAGAATGAAGAGAACAGGATACAAGGAAAAGATTAGTCCAAAGGACTAATGGACCACAGC
>NW_004444086.1:1900532-1932187 GCF_000243295.1 Trichechus manatus latirostris
AAAAAAAAAAAAGAATTATCTATTTGAGATCAAATTGATAACAGCACCTCAAAAGATTTGATGGGAAGTTTAGGGGGCAGTGAGTTGAAGATAATGGTGATGGAATAATTTGGAAAAGGATAGTGAGAATAGTAGCAGAACTGGAAGAATGTAATTGATGTCACTGAATTGTACGTGTAGAAACTTTGAAATGGTGTAACTTTGGCTATGTATATTTTCACCAAAAAAAAAAAAAAAGTCCTCCAAGATCAAGAAGGGAGAGTGTTGACATGTCGTAGGGTTGTTAACCAATGTCAGAAATATGTGTAATGACTGTTTAATGAGAAACTATTTGTCCTGTAAACCTTCATCTAAAGTACAATAAAATATATATAAATAAATAAAATACAAAATGATGCATTAAAAACTATTGGAGGAATGCAAAATAGGATAATCATGCTGGAAAACAGTTTGGAAATTCCTAGCACACCCAAGAGGAACATGTTCACACAAAAACCACGAATGTTAGTAACAGTTTTACTAATAAACTTCAAAAACTGGAAACAACCCAAAGATCTTTCAGTTGGTGAACAGACAGACAAACTGTGGTACATCTATTCAATGGAATGCTAATCAGCAATGAAACAGCAGAGGTGGGTGTGTTAGACAGAGATATGGAATGGAACAAAAACTACTAGATCTATTATTAAAAAGATGGAAAAGAAATCTAGAAAGCATTATAAAAAGAAAAATAAAAAGGCAGAAATAAGTCTAAGCATAATAGTAAATACAACATAATGAATGGATTAAATTCCTATATTAAGTAACAAAGACATAGACTGGATTTTTAATAAATCCATATATGTGATATTTATAAGACACATCTATAACAAGTAACAGAAAAAGATTAGAAATAATGGGATAAAGACAAACGTTAATGAACTGGAATTAGGTGTAAAAGTAATACAAACTGTTGCAGTTTCCCACTGCTCTCCTTCATCTCGTGTTTCCACGCATCTCTTCCAACTCATTCGGTGGGAAAAAAAAAAATTCACATATCAGCCTACTCACAAAATAATCTCTCCACTCCTTAATTTAAACCAAAGTTACCACTTTCCCTAAAGCCCTGCTACAGTGAAGGCTGTTGATTCTTCCAAGCTTCAAGTGCCCTCGTTTAAGATTTCTCCTTCTGTGGTTAATACAGCTTCCTGACTTACTCCTCCAGCCAAATATAAAAATCTCTGCTTCTCTAAGACTCACACTATGCAGCAATCCCAATTCTTGTTCTCTGTTATTTCCCTGTATTTATTAGACTTTGGCACCCGGTTCATTCTATTGTCCTGGAAAACTTCAAAATCATACTAGCCTGACAGCTTTTTTTTTTTTTTAAGTTACTAATATTTTTACCTTACTAATTTTTTACCTTACTAATTATATGGCCTTGAGTATATCCCACCTGAATTTAGAGGCCATCTCAAGAATAGATTTGATGCACTGAACACTAATGACCGAAGACCAGATGAGTTGTGGGATGACATCAAGGACATCATACATGAAGAAAGCAAAAGGTCATTAAACAGACAAGAAAGAAAGAAAAAACAAAAAGGATGTCAAAAGAGACTCTGAAACTTGCCGTTGAATGTAGAGTAGCTAAAGGGAAAGGAAGAAATGATGAAGTAAAAGAGCTGAACAGAAGATTTCAAAGGGTGGCTCCAGAAGACAAAGTATTATAATGAAAGGTGCAAAGATCTGGAGTTAGAAAACCAAAAAGGAAGAACACGCTTGGCATTTCTCAGGCTGAAAAAACTGAAGAAAAGGTTTATTCCTCGAGTTGGAATATTTAAAGCATTCTACAAGGAAAATATTGAATAACACAGGAAGCATCAAAAGAAGATGGAAGGAATACACAGAGTCACTGTACCAAAAAGAATTGATTGAAGTTCAACAATTTCAGGAGGTAGTGTAAGCTCAAGAACCAATGGTACTGAAGGAAGAAGTACAAGCTTCACTAAAGGGAATGGTGAAAAACAAGGCTCCAGGAACTGATGGAATAGCAACTAAGATGCTTCAACAAATGGATGCAGCGTTGGAGGTGCTCACTTGTCTATATTAAGAAATTTGAGAGAGATCTACATTTGTGCCCATTCCAAAGAAAGTGATCCAAAAGAATGTGGAAATTATCAAACAATATCATTAACATCACATACAAGTAAAATTTTGCTGAAGATCATTGAAAAGGGGTTGCAGCAGCGTATCGACAGGATACTGCTAGAAGCTCAAGCTGGATTCATAAGAGGGCATAGAATGATGTCAGATGAATCTTGGCTGAAAGCAGAGAATACACGAAACATGTCTAGCTGTGTTTTATTGACTATGAAAAGGCATTCGACTATGTGAATCATAAAAAATTATAGATAACATTGTGGAGAATGGGAATTCCAGAACACTTAATTGTGCTCATGAGGAACCTGTACATAGACCAAGAAGCAGTCGTTCGAACAGAACAAGAGGATATTGTATAGTTTAAAGTTAGGAAAGGTGTGTGTCAGGGTTGTATCCTTTCACCATACTTATTCAATCTGTATGCTGAGCATATAATCTGAGAAGCTGGAGTATGTGAAGAATGGGACACCAGGATTGGAGGAAAACACATTAACAACCTGTGATATGCAGATGACACAACCTTGCTTGCTGAAAGTGAAGAGGACTTGAAGCACCAATTGATGAAGATCAAAGTTTACAGCCTTCAGTATAGGATTACACCTCATCATAAAGGAAACAAAAATCCTTCCAAGTGGACCAATAAGCAACATCATGATAAACGGAGAGAAGATTGAAATTGTCAAGGATTTCATTTTAGTTGGATCCACAGTCAACACCCATGAAAGCAACAGTCGAGGAATCAGATAACGTATTGCATTGGGCAAATCCGCTGCAAAAGATCTTTTTAAAGTGTTGAAAAGCAAGGATGTCACTTTTAGGACTAAGGTTCACCTGACGCAAGCCATGGTATTTTCAATCACCTCATATGCATGTGAAAGCTGGACAATGAATGAGGAAGACCGTAAAAGAATTGATGACTTTGAATTATGGTGTTGCTGAAGAATATTGAATATACCATGAACTGCCAGAAGAATGAACAAAACTTTCTTGGAATAAGTACAGCCAGAATGCTTCTTAGAAGTGAGAGTGACAAGACTTAGTCTTATGTACTTTGGACACGTTATGAGGAGGGACCAGTCCCTGGAGAAGGACATCATGCTTGGTAAGGTAGAGGGTCAAAAAAAAAAAAAGGAAGACCCCCAATGGGATGGATTGACACAGTGGCTGCAACAATGGGCTCAAACGTAGCAAAGATTGTGAGGATGGTGCAGGACTGGGCAGTGTTTCGTTCTGTTGTACATAGGGTCACTATGAGTCATAATGGACAAATGGCACCTAACAACAGCAGCTGTGGTGGACAGATTCTAAATTGGCCTCCACGACCCCCACCTCCTAGTATTCACACCTTTGTGTAATACCCTTCTCTTTAGTATGGGTAGGGTCTTGAATTACTTCTAACAGAATATAGCAAAGGTTATTCTAGAGTCTCTCCTAGCTGGCTTGATGAAGTAAGGAGCCATTGGGAAATGTCACATGGTAATGAACTGCAGGCACCTTCTAGGAGATCATGGTTGCTTCTCAGAGCTCAAGTTGACCTCCAGCCCATAGCCAGCAAGAAGCTGGGACCCTCAACCCTACAGTCGCAAGGAAATGAATTGTCAACAATCTCAGTGAATTTGGAAGTGGATTCTTTTTCATTTAAGCCTCTAGATGATGAAACATTTCAGTCAGTACCTTGATTGCAGTGTTTTAAGACCCTAAGCAGAGGCTCCAGCTAAGCTGTGCTGGACTCCTGTCCCATAGACTCTGTGAGATAACAAATGTCTATTGTTTTAAGCCGTTAAATTCATGGCAGTTTTTTACACAGTAATAGATTCATCAATTTCCTATTCTATTCCTTCCAATCCAGCTAGTCACTCCTATAGCTTTATCTATATTTTGTGATTCCCTGGAAACTAAACCTTTTGAAAATTTAAACTAAGTTATTTTACCATATGAGCATAATTCCTATCTATTCTTGTACTTTTTACTGCAAAAAAACTGGAGACTTCCAGTCACTTGTTTTCCAGTCATTTCTCTTCTTTTTCAAGCTTCACAAATCTCTCTCTTCATTCTCCGTCATCCTTGACCTGGCTAATCATCTGAACTTTGATCTCACTCGTACCCTTGATTCTCTTCTCCCACTATCCTTTCCTGTCCGTGTCCAATCAAATCACAAAAATGGGTAATCCCAGGGTCCCCATTATCAACATCTCCCTCTGCCTGAATGAGTGCTACTGAAGGGAATCACACAGCTATTCAGACTGGCACTTTTACAACTTTACGGTCTCCATAAAGAGCTTATACTTCAATTCCAAATTCTAATTCTGATCATTTAGCTCCAGTCACTTAAAACATTCTTAGTGGTTTTACTTTAATTCTTCATCTCCTTGCTTTTTGTAAAACAAAAGTCTTTTTTTAAGAAACACGTAGATTACCCCGATTGCTCCAAATACAGGTTTTTGAGAGATTTTGAAAAAGATATCTCAGTGTAAATGTGTTATTTTAAATTACTCTCTCTGGATCTTGTCCTACCTGCTAATCCTGTCCGTATTCGAGACAAAAATAAGCCTCATATTCTTTATAAAGCAGTAATCCTAATACAGTTAAATCTGTGAGAGCTGGAACTCAATGGAACTGCCTTGTTTTTCTGGGTCTCCCAAGTTTTCTGCCTTTGACAGGGCGCAGTCTTACTATTTTTCTATCTCTCTTTATTAATAGAAGACGTTTGAGTTTTCCTTTTTTGACAGGTTTCCACCTCACACAGGTTCCAACTTTTGTAGGTTTTACTGCATATTCAAACTACTTTTTTCTATGACACCTTTATCTTAAGAAAAGTTATCCATAAACTATTCAAAATCTGTTATTATCCCAAAGAAAATGTTAAATTTCAGGCAAGATGTTTGAAGTAATGGGTTTGAACTGACAACACTTCAGATAGTAGTTGAGCACTTAACCACTTGCACCACCCACAGACTCCTAAAGACCTATTAGAAGAAAGTATCATATTCTTAACTTACCATATATTTTTGAAAATAGTGCACCCACATAAATAATGTGCACACACATATAATGCGCAGAATTGATGAAATTATGTAAAAAGTCCTGGCATAGCGCCCCAAAGTGCACATCTCGTGACATTTTCAGAAGTGAATTTTGGCCTATTCACCCTCATTCAATAGTCCATAAATGTTACTTTTGATCATATTTATATAATAAAAGTATAAGCCATGGCCAAGAAGTCATGGATCCAGTTTGGTAGTACCCTGGTAAATGGAAAATAAACAATTGAAACTGTGCATTTGTTTGTATTAATTTAATAATTCTATACCTGTTGCTTTGGAGTAATTAATCAGAATCTTCAACCTACTAAAGCCTATCCATAAATCACGTGCTATCAATTGGAAGCTTAAACAAAGCAAAGCCTGCACTGACATAAATCACATCAAGTAGCTATTGATAAGAATCTCGATTCAATCTGCATTGACATAATTATTACAGTCGTCTTCTGACTCTGGCTTTTAATTGGAGTGAACAAAGCAAAACTGATACACAATCGCTCTTGGCTCAACAGTTGAAAGTGAAAACCTTATCAGATCATCTTAACTGAAATCATTAAACTATGTTGTTTGCTCATTTCATAGTCCAATGTCTTATTAGCGCCAATGTCTTTGATCAGTGATCATAAGTCACCTTAGTCACATGCTTTCAACCATATAAAAAGACCCTTGCTTCTTGTATACTTCATATTTGAATTTTGCAATATCTTTACTAGAACCAGCCAGTTACTGATTATATTGTGCACATTTTTTCAGTTTATAAATCTAAATCTTAGAACTCTTTAGGATCATGGCAGAAATTAAACCCAAGTGCTACACCTCCAACTTCAAACTGAAAGCCATTGCCAAGGTGGAAGAAATAAGCAACAGAGTGGCAACAAGAGAGTCTAAAGTTGGAGAATAGTCCGTTTGTGAACAGAGAAAGGAAAAAAAGGACCTGGAGAAAATGAATCCCTAAAAACACACGTCTTGGGCCGAAAGCAAAATGGCCTGAGTTGAAGAACGACTTGAAAGAGTGGATCATTTCTCAAAGGGAACAAAATCAAGCTGTTTCTAGTGTCACAATTCAGATCAAAGTGAAGCTTATAGCAAATGAAAGAAGAATCCCAGAATTCAAGACAGGTTTCATGTGGATTTCTAGATTCATGAAAATGAATGGCCTTTCTATGAGAATGAAAACCACTGATGATGGTAAAGAATGAATAAACTAAAATGGCCTGTTTTAAGATGAAAACACAATTTCTCTGGTGACTTTAATTTGTTGATTTCAAAGACACTGATTATCAAAAATTGTGTTTCAGTTTAAGATTTATGAAAGCAATAAAATATAAACAACATCTTGTTCTTGTAATTTTAGGCCTAGGATCATTTCTTACTAATTTCTAGCTCTTAGTGCATTCATACTCTTTGGTTTCAACATGGCGTCCCATTTCCATCATGAGCCTGTTCAGTTCACCATTGGTTGCACTTGGCTTCAGAAAATACCTACCTTAAATGAAGTTTCTATGAGATCAGTTTTATCCTTGTAACATTAAATCATCATTGGACATAAAAAAAAATTGAAATTGAAATTTGCAACATGTGAAAAATATTGATATAGCACATTTATGAAAATAACTCACAGGAGGAGTTACGTGGCTTGAAAAAACATATAATGTAGGTGTTATTTGTGCAAAAATATGGTACTATATATTGATCTATCAAGTTGATTTTTTTCTCAAGGAGTTTTTTTTTTTTTTTTTTTTTTTACTTCAGGTGAAGGCTTACAGAACAAATAGTTTCTTATGAAACAGTAGTACACATATTGTCTTATGACATTGGTTAACAACCCCACAACATGTCAACCCTCTAACTTCTCAACGTTTTGTTTTTGGTGAAAATACACATAGCCAAAGATACACCATTTCAAAAATTTCTACATGAACAGTTCAGTGACATTGACTATGCTCTTCCAATTGTGCTGTTATTCTCACTTAAGATGAAGGCTTACAGAACAAAATAGTTTCTCATTTAACAGTTACTACAAATGTTGCCCTATGACAATGGTTAACAATCTCACAACACATCAACAATATCCATACTCAACCGTGGGTTCCCTATCACCAGCTTCCTTGTCCCCTTCTGCCTTCTGGCCCTTGTCACTGGACTACTGTAACTCGTTAGTCTCATTTGGTTTTACGGGGCTGTCCACTTCCAGGCTGAACAGTGAACCTCGGAGACAACTTCACCACCGAGCTAAAAGGGTGTCTGGGGGCCATACTCTCGGGGTTTCTCCAGTCTTCTTTAGGCCAGTAAATCTGGTCTTTTTTTTGTGAGTTAGAATTATGTTCTACATCCTTCTCCAGCTCTGTCCACAACCCTCTGTTGTGATCCTGGTCAGAGCAGTCAGTGGTGGTAGCCGAGCACCATCTAGCTGTACTGGACTCAGTCCAGTGGAGGCCTTGCTAGCTGTGGACAATTAGTCCTTCAGACTAATCTTTTCCTTGTATCCTGTTCTCTTCATTCTCCCTTGCTCCCGAAGGGATGAGACCAGTGGAGTATCTTAGATGGCCACTCACAGGCTTTGAAGACCCCAGACACTACTCACTAAGGTAGAATGTAGAACATTGTCTTTATAAGCTGTGTTATGCCAATTGAGACAGATGTTCCCCAAGACCATGGTCCCCACAGCCCTCCGCCCAGCAAATCAGTCCCTCAGGGAGTTGGGATGCGTCTATGGGGCTCCCATGACCTTTCTCAAGGAGTATTTTTAAACTAATTTGGAAACTGACTAATGTGAGAAGGGAGTGTGATTACTGAAAAGTTCTAATACTATTTGTGTTCAGTTGGGAAAAAGATGTTAGAAAAGAGAAAATTTTCTAAAACTGAATTAAATACTTCCGAAAATAATGTACTCATAAAGTCATTTTAGAAGAAAACATCATTTGCAGTGTTTCATCAGGAGGCATTTAGTGAGTGTAGTTAATGGGTGAGAGAATTGGATTCTCATTCTGATTTCTGACCCACTCTTTGAGCCCTGGTGGTGCAGTGGTTAAGAGTTCAGCTGCTAACCGAAAGGTCAGCAGTTTGACTCAATCAGCCTCTCCTTGGAAACACTATGGGGCAGTTCTACTGTGTTCTATAGGACGCTATGAGTCGGAATAGACTCAGCTGCAAAGGGTGTGTTTGACCTTTGGATCGTCCTCGATTATCTGCACTCTCTCCAACAGAAACGATAATTATGCGTGCCTCAGGATCTTCTCCTAAATGCTTAATATCTTAAAATGAAGGTGTCTAAACAAAGAAAGCCATTTTATTGCAAATATGGACAGTACTATAATCACCAGAGAAGTTGGGGTACTTTCTATCCCCCAGAAATTCATCATCGACAGATGGCTAAGAATAAGTCTTTTTATGATGTGTATGTTTGACAGCATTAACATGCATCAAAATCCAGAAGACTGTGTTCCTTTGAAGTGACAAAACTGATATAGTACCTGTTGCCAATGTGGACAATTCATTGACGAATTAATCAAAGAAATCACTGAGAACATTTTCATCTTATTAGTGCTTAACTTCCAGTTGGATGTAATGAGCAGTGCTATTATTCTCATTGTTTTTAACAGTTCACCCCTAATGCACAAACATTTTCACCGCAGACTCCCATCTTCTCTCTCCAGTATGTCTAAGAACATTTCAGCAACCTGTCAGCAGTCGGCATTTCTTTTCTCTTTCCACTTTCAGGACAGCAATTTTAATTAAATAGTTTTCTCCTCCTACTTTCATATGCTCTCTGTACAGTAATATTCTACTTGCAATTCTCTCAGCCCTCCTACTGATTCCATTAAAGAGTGAGCCAGGAGCAGACTTTCTCTGACTCAAGCTTTTGGTTCCTCCTTTGTTTTTCCTGGCAGATATAGTTCCCTTTTTATATGTAATACTTATGGTAATTGCTGCTCCTTCAAAAATCTGTTCTTTTCTGAATGCTATTAAGACATGCAGAAGGAAAAATAGTTCACAAAATAGAGATATTACTTTTATTTACATTCCAGCATTCTCTGAGGGGAAAAAAGTGGAAAGCTGTTCACCCTAGTGTCTCATTAATTCTGACAACATCCCTGGAGGCAGAGAAGTGATGAGAACCATTATTCTTGCTATCGCAGAGAAAACACTGAAAAACCCAGAGAGGTTAGGTATCTTGCTGAAGGTGACACATGGTTATTGGGAGCCTAGAGGGAAAAAATATATACATACACACCTCAGGTTTCTGATTCCCAGGTAGGTCAGTCTTTTATCAATTCTGCTTTTAGGTACTGTTTATACAAATTCCACCTTAGTTTTAAATGCTACAGGCAGTTAATGATATGATAAAAAAAAAATGCAGTAACTCACACCCCAAGTAAATCCCAGATAAACCCTAGGCAAACATTCTGCATACCCAGATTTACCAATATGAATTATTATACTTCCAAGAGAACATTCACACATAAAATACAAAGAATACAGATACAAAGAAATGAGTGGCTCAGAATTTATCCCTATCCCCTAGTGTGCCATAATTCCAATGCTAGAAACCTGAAAGCTACATTTCCTCAGAGTCCTTTGCAGTCACAATTCTGAGTACAAATTACATTTAATGTAAACTTTGAAAGGCAGAATTGAAGAGAAGGCCATCTCCAGATTCCATAATTTGCTGTTGCAAACATGGCTATGGAGATATTTAGTGTTTTGCAGCAAAATTAAGCATCCATGGTGTGGTGAGTTAGTTGAACTGGCTTTGGCAGTCCAACTTTGCATTCAGATGTTCAATGCAAAGCTTCCTGTCCTAGCAGCAGTATAGCTGTGACTTCATGGCCCATAGATCACATCTACAATGATGTGACTTTACCTAGCAATTCCAGTAATGGTGTCCTGAAGGTTCAGCCTAGAGCCCATTCCTCTAGCCTTTCCAACAACAGTGAGCACTTCATTGTCTATATTAAATTTCTCTCTGCTTAAAATAGTGGTTTCTGTTTCCTGCTCAAGGGACTTGAATGATGTAAATGGGAAGGGCACAGACTTATAAAGGCCATAGAATTACCTTAAATGTGTATTCGGCCTTTGCCCCTTATTAGCTTTGCAATCATTAGCAACTTAACTCCTTGAAGGGCTCAGTTCCTATTATTTATTACGTAAAAAAAGAATAAGACCTACTGTGACCCTAATACTCCACAGCATATTTTCTCCTTTTTCAAAATGTGCGATTGAGAGCTTGACATAACTAATGCTATGATGAACCTATAAGCCTTTTTCCTGTCTGCCTTCTCCCTTCCGCATACCTTTGTTAATGAATTCGTTTTGTTCTAACCAGCCACCTGTGACTTACGATGTCACACATGGAGATTAGAGCCCATTGTAAATCTTTAGCCTGATAAGGAGATGTCTGGCATGTATCTCTTTACTCTGCTAAGGAATCTCTTCTAGTTATCTCATAACGTGTAGCTCATCAGGCCATCTGCGGGCAATGTGCCAAAAGACAGTTCTAACTCTTGTAAAAATCATATATAAACTGTAATGTAAAATTGCCTTTTGGGACTCCATAGAGACAGCCTGCATTGCTGTCAGATTCCCCATTGGTGACCACCTCCTAAATAAACTTTCTCTCTCTTTTTGACTTGGAGTACGTTTCATTGGCTTGACTGCTCCAGGGCATGGACACTAACTCATCGGGCAACAGATTTTAGCACCCAATGTGGGGCTCGAATTACTCTGAACCTGGTTCCGTCTCCCTAAGGACTGAGCCCCCAGGAAGGACCCAGGAAGAGAAAAGGTGCACCCCTCCTTGAGTTGCGGAGGTCTGTCAACCTGTAGTGGCCCAGAGGTCTGGCAATGGGAGAGGACTCCATGGCAGCATGCTCCATATGGAGGGAGAAAGTTCAGCCACGTTACAGTAGGTGTTTGGACTTCGGGTGGTAAATCCTCTGTAAAAGCCACAGGTGGCATTTGTTCTCACAGACTCCCTCCAAGAACGAGTGACCAGGTCCTGTGAGGTTGGATGAGAGACTACTGAGTACTGTTTTGTTCAAGATTTGCAGGCTGTTAACAAAGTAGTCCCGAACCCATATACCCTACTATTTTGGCCCTCCCACCTTCCTATACTCATTTTACTGTTTTGGATTTGAAAGATGCTTTCTTTTGTATCCAGCTGGCAGCTGAGAGCCAGCTGATCTTTGCTTTCGAATGGGAAGGGGACAAAGAAAAGAAACAGCTCTGTTGGACTGTGCTACCCCAAGGGTTTAAGAACTCCCTCACTATTTTTGGAACAGCGCTAGCCCAAGATCTAGAGCAGTTACCTCCCCTCAACCAAGGAGTGGTCCTTCAATATGTGGACGAGCTCCTGAGAGGAAGCGAGTCTGAAGAAGACTCTGTTACAAATACTGTGACTGTCTTAAATTTTTTGGCCGAGGCTAGATACCGTGTGTCTTTCGGAAAGTTACAAGCTAACCTCACAGAGGTAAAATATCTAGGTTTCTTCATCTCCCAAGGGCAAACACACTTACTACCTGAAAGGATAGAAACCATCTGCCGCCTAGCCCCTCCTAAGACACGTAAACAACTCAGAGGATTCCTAGGAATGATGGGTTTCTGTCCCATCTGGATTCCCAATTTTGGGGTCCTGGCATAACCTCTCTATCAGGCTACTCAGGGGATGGAGAAAGATCCTTTTGAATGGACTCCTGAGTGTCAGTGAGCCTTTTGTGATTTAAGTCCCAGTTGATGAAAACCCCAGCCCTAGGGCTGTCAGATTATTGAAAATCCTTTGAATTATATATAGGTGAAAGAAGAGGAGTAGCCATTGGTGTATTAACAGTTGTTGGGACCATTGAGACACCCTGTCACCTGTTTCTCTAAAAATCTAGACATGTCTTAAAAGGTTGACCAGCCTGCTTCCGGGTGGTTGCCACAGCTAACATTATGGTAAAAGAGGCTAACAAATTTACATTGGGACATGATATTATTGCTTTTGTCCCTCTCAGTGACTGTAGTATTGGAACAAAAAAGACATTATCCAAACACTTATGGGCCCAAGGTTTCTGGCCCTCAAAGAATAGGACCCTTTCCAGATGAAACATGGCAAATTGACTTTTGTGAAGTGTTCAAAACAAAACATCGAATGAAATATTTACTGGTGTGTGTAGATTCTTTTTCAGGACGGGTAGAAGCTTTTCCCACCAGACGGAGATGGCTAGAGAGTGGTATAACAGATTTCGGCTGCTTTAGGAATAAAGTGGAAACTCCACACAGCATGGAGACCCCAATCTAGTGGAAAGGTTGAGAGAATGAATCAGACCATAAAACGTCATCTTAGTAAAATGTGCCAAGAGACCAAGCTGCCCTGGACAGATGTTCTGCCTCTGGCCCTCCTCCAAGTCCGCACTGCACCACAGTGAAAACGTAAAATCAGTCCTTTTGAAGTACTTTATGGGAGACCGTATTGTCTCAACCAACTCTCCCCACAATCCTCGACCCAGTCCTCTAATGTTATGTCTAAATATTTGCTTTCTCTAACCAAAATTCTTTCCCAGTTGCATCGGGCACTGTGGATCTGGCAGAAGTTCCCTCTTGAGAGCTGCGCACTCTTTCCAGCCCAGCGACCAGGTGGAAAGACCTCCTGTTACAGCCTAAGTGGACTGGACCCTTCACCGTACTACTCAGCACTCACACAGTTGTGAAGCTTCCAGCAGTTAAACCTTGGATCCATCATTGCTGTGTCAAGCCCTGCCCTGTCTACAGTGATAAGAAGGAGTGGGAAGCCCAACCCATCGACGGCCTGAAGTTAAGACTTTCTAGGGTTAAAAAGTAAAAATGTTTTTAATGCTAGCTTGGATGAGATTACTATTAGGTGCCAGAGAGATTTCTGCCCAGGGAATCCTTGTCCCCAAGATAAACAAGCCCCCCGGCCCCTTGTTAAAAGATGAAAATTTTTGGATCTGTATTGCTAGAGAAATATTAAACATTACTGATTTCTGTCTGGACAGGGGGTTGCAAGCCAACTCTGCCCTCAAGTCCTGTCTCATCAGGGTTTGTACTCCCCTAGAGCTGTAGAGAAATTCCACCATTTTTAAACCCACAAAGAAAGAGTTACAATATTCTGATATTTATAGTTGGAGGCCTGTTACAAGGTTAATGAAGGATTTAATTTTTCTTGGCTGACCTCTTGGCTGTCAGATCTACCTGGCTAAAAATCTTATTCATTAGTGGACTTGGATTGGTTGCTATAGGCCTGTTAATCTGTTGCTGTCTCCAGTTTATGCCTATATGTGGGATGCAATCCTCTGTCCCAAGGCAGACTGTCCAATGGATAGCTCAAACTCATCGCAGGCAAAGGGCCCAATCCTTTCACTTGAAATTTTCTGATCTAAGGGACTAGGCTGAAACTTGGGATATGTGTATATGCCCACCCGAACTTCAAAAAGGGGGAATATGTGACCCTAATACTCCACAGCATGTTTTTTCCTTTTTCAAAATGGGCAATTGAGAACTTTACATAACTAATGCCATGATGAACCTATAAGCCTTTCTCCTGCCTGCCTTCTCCTTTCCACATTAACTTTTTTAATGAATTTGTTTTGCTCTGTCCAGCCACCTGGAGATTAGAGCCCAGATGTCCAGTCCGTTAGTCTTTAGACTGATAAGGAGGTGTCTGGCATGTTATCTCTTTAGCCTGATAAGAAGTCTCTTGTAGTTATCTTGTAATGTGTAGCTCATCTGGCCATCTGTGGGCAATGTGCCAAAAGACACTTCTAGCTTCTGTAAAAATCATATATAAGCTGTAATGTAAAATTGCCTTTTGGGACTCCATAGAGACAGCCTGCATTGCTGTCAGATTCCCCGTTGGTGACCACCTCCTAAATAAACTTTCTCTCTCTTTCTGACATGGAGTAGATTTCATTGGCTTGACTGTTCCAGGGCACAGACCCTCATCAGGCAACACTACTTTAAGGATTAAAATGAGGATTAGAGTCAATCTACATTGAAGGATCAAGCATCGTATTTTGAATCAGATGTCTACTCCATCAGGCAAAAATCTTCAAGAGACAAAAACTGTCTGTTTGGTTCACCACTCTACGTATGGTGGGGATTATGAATGAATAACCCCATCAAGTATTGATATAGGAAAGAAGTCAAGTTCAAGTATTGATCCCTGGAATCTCTGCTCACCTTGTGACTGGGTTTGTGAGAACAAATGAGATAAATTAGAGCCTGACAGCTGCTTCAAAACATGTCCACTGCATCTATTCCCAATCTGGCACGTACTAGGTGTGATGGTTAAGATTGTGTGTCAACTTGGCTGGGCCATGATAATCAGTGTTTATATGTGATCACTCCGATGACTGAATATCCCATGAGTAGCCAATCAGTGGAAAGGGAGTTTCCCTGGAGGCGTGGCCTGCATCTGAATATAAGCAGATGTTCTGGCTTTTTGCTCTCTCTGGATCCTGCGGCTGCCTCCTGTTCATCTGACCTCTGGTTCTTGGGACTTGAGCTGTCAGCTTATCTGCTGAACTTTGGATTCATCAATCTTCACAGCCTGTGAGCAGAACCCTGCTCTCTGACCTGCCAATCTTGGGTTCACCAGCCCCTGCAGCTATGCAAATCAGGAGAAACCTTTCGGTCTATCCTGTCAATCTTCGAATTCGTTGACCTTCACAGCTGTGAGCAGAAGCTCTGCTCTCTGACCTGCCGATCTTGGGCTTGCCAGCTTCTGCGGCTGCATGAATTGGGAGAGGCCTTTACCCTAATCCATGGATTTGGGACGTTCTAGCCTCTACAATCGCATGAGCTGTTTCCTTGATACAAATCTCTCTCCATATATATATTTATATGCTTTACTGGTTTTGCTTCTCTAGAGAACCCAGGCTAAGACATTTGATACCAAGTGGTTCTAGAGAAACAAAATTGTAAGGATGAGATCTCTAAATTGGTTCTGAAGTCTGGTTAGTCTTAAACATGTTGATGACTCTGCTTCCAGCAGTAAAGAGGGCACTGCTAGTCCATGGCGTGAGGTGGCAATACAAATACGCAAAATATCACCACCAGTAGATTGGGTATTGGTGAAAGGTGAGGTTCAGGGTGAACACATGCGTGATATCTTTCTATAGCTTTGTCAGAATGAGAAGTATAAGGAAGCTGGTTGGTTTGTCCTACTTTCGCTAGACAAACCAGTGAAAGAAAGAGATGCGCTCAGGGCTTTAGAGTCAGAGCTCAAGTGCCGCATAAATGACCTCAAGGCTTCCACTTGTGCTCTGAAAGAAAGCCTTATTTCTTGTAGTAACAGAGCTGAAATTGCTGAAAACCAAACCCAGAGTCTTATTGTAAGAGTGGCTGAATTACAATGCCACCTCAATTGCCAACCTTGAGAGGCATCTGAAGTTAAAGTAAGAGCATTGATTGGGAAGAAATGGGATCCTGAAACTTGGGATGCGGACATATGGGCAGATAATCAGGAAGCTGTGGACACTAAGCCCCTAAATTCCGCTGAATAACTCCTGCCAGTAGAGCCAGTCCTATCTGAAGAGATTACTTCATGTTTGCCATAAAAACCATTAGCCCCTCCACTCCCGTGTAATGAGATTAGCCCTAGCCCAGCTGCCTCTAAAGAGCCCTTGACTGAGTCACTGCCTGGGACATCGTCTGAGGCAGATGCTTTACAAGACAATGTTGAATGTTCTCAAAACAATTCCACACTACTGATTATGGCTTCTAGACTTATATAACTAGGCTTAAGTCCCAAGGAGCCGCAAAAGGTGAAGTACAAAGTGAAACCCAGGAGGAGGTACACTACACTCTAAAAGAACTACTTGACTTTTATAATATGTACAAACAGAAACCTGGGGAATACGTGTGGGAATGGCTATTAAGGGTGTAGGATAATGGTGCAAGGAACATAAAGATGGATCAGTCTGACTTTATTGATATGGGTCCACTAAGCACAGATTGTTCATTCAATGTTTTGGCTTAAGAAGTTAGGAAAGGATCAAATAGTTTATTTGGTTGGGTAGCTGAGGCATGGATTACGAGGTGGCCTACACTAAATTGAGTTGAAGTAGCAGAGCTGCCTGGGTACACTGTAGCAGAAGGTATCCAAACGCTTAGGGAAATTGGCATGCTAGAGAGGGTTTATCAACTTAGACCCACAGACTTACGTATGGAGTGCCCAGAGGACACACCTTTTACCATAACTGTGAGGAACAAATTTGTGAAGGGAGCTCCAGTATCCTTGAAGACTGCTGTGATTGATATTTTATGTAAGTCAGATTTGACAGTGAGAACTGCCTTAACTGAATTAAGACACCTAACTACAGTCGGGCTGATTGAACCCCATGGTAGAAGTGGCCAAGTGGCAGCACTCAATCGACAAAGACCAAGGTGGGCGTGGTTATGGTAACGGACAGCTGAGTCAAAGCAGTAATCAGAATAGTCTGACTCGTATGGACTTATGGCATTGGCTACTTAGACGTGGTATCCCTAGAGTGAAATAGATAGGAAATCTACTAATTACTTGATTTATACAAATGAATGAATTCTAGGTCAGGTGAACAGCAGTCTAACTTGAATTGCCAGAATACAGAGTCATGGCCCCTCAATCAATTCCCAGATTTGAGCAAGTTTAAAGACCCACAACCCCTTGAATAAAGGGGAGGCCAGGTCCCCTTGAGGAAGGACTCCAATACACTGCCAAAAATTTTTACTGTTAATCTTTCTCCCAGCCTTCCCCAAAGGGATCTACGGCCTTTTACGAGAGTGACTGTTCACTGGGGAAAAGGAAATAATCAGACTTTTTGGGGATTACTAGATACTGGCTCTGAACTGACACTAATTCCAGGAGACCCAAAACATCACTGTGGCCCACCAAAGTGGAGGTCAGGTTATTAATGGAGTCTTGGCTCACGTCCGTCTCACAGTAGGGCCAGTGGGTCCTTGAACCCATTCTGTAGTGATTTCCCCAGTTCCAGAATGCATAATTGGAATAGATATACTCAGCAACTGGCAAAACCCCCACATTGTATCCCTGACAAATGGAGCAAGGGCTATTATGGTAAGAAAAGCAAAGTGGAAGCCCTTAGAACTTCCCTTACCTAGGAAAATAGTAAACCAAAAGCAATACTGCATTCCTGGAGTGATTGCAGAGATTACTGCCACCATCAAGGACATGAAGGATGCAGGGGTGGTGATCCCCACCACATCCCCATTCAACTCGCCCATCTGGCCTGTGCAAAAAACAGATGGATCTTGGAGAATGACAGTAGATTATCGAAAACTTAACCAGGTGGTGACTCCAACTGCAGCTGTTGTTCCAGATGTAGTTTCACTGCTTGAGCAAATTAATACAACTCCTGGTACCTGGTATGCAGCCACTGATCTGGCTAATGCCTTTTTCTCCATACCTGTTTCAAAGGACCACCAGAAGCAGTTTGCCTTCACCTGGCAAGGCCAGCAATACACCTTCACTTGCCTACCTCAGGGCTACATCAACTCTCCAGCCCTATGTCATAATTTAGTCCGCAGGGACCTTGATTGCCTTTCCCGTCCACAAGACATCACACTGGTCCATTACATTGATGACATTATGCTGACTGGACCTAGTAAGGAAGAACTGTCAATGACTCTAAACTTAGTGGTAAAACATTTGCGTGCTAGAGGGTGGGAACTTAATAGCACAAAAATTCAGGCACCTTCCACTTCAGTGAAATTTCTAGGGGTCCAGTGGTGTTGGGCATGTCGAGACATTCCTTCTAAAGTGAAAGATAAGTTATAGCATCTGGTTGCTCCCACAGCTAAAAAGGAGGCACAACACTTAGTGGGCCTCTTTGGATTTTGGAGGCAACATATCCTCATTTGAGTGTACTACTCTAGCTTATTTATCAAGTGACTCGAAAAGCCGATAGTTTTGAATGGGGACCAGAACAAGAGAAGGCTCTGCAACAGGTTCAGGCTGCTATGCAAACCGCTCTGCCACTTGGACGATATGATCTGGCTAATCTAATGGTGCTTGAAGTGTCAGTGGCAGATAGAGATGCTGTTTGGAGTCTTTGGCAGGCCCCTATTGGTGAATCACAGTGCAGATGCTTAGGATTTTGGAGTAAAGCTCTACCACCCTCTGCAAATAACTACTTTCCTTTTGAGAAACAACTTTTGGCTTGTTACTGGGCCTTAGTAGAGACTGAACGTTTAACCATGGGAAACCAAGTCACCATGCAGCCTGAGCTGCCCATAATGAACTGAGTGTTGTCTGACCCACAGTCATAAAGTTGGATGTGCACAGCAGCACTTTATCATTAAATGGAAGTGGTATATATGAGAACGGGCCTAAGCAGGACCCAAATGCACAAGTTGCATGAGGAAGTGGCCCAAATGCCCATGGTCTCCACTCCTGTCACATTACCTTCCATCTCCCAGTCTGCATCTATGGCCTCCTGGGGAGTTCCTTATGATCAGTTGACTGAAAAAGAGACAACTCTTGCCTGGTTTACAGATGGTTCTGTATGATATGCAGGCACCACTCGAAAGTGGACAGCAGCAGCACTATAGCCCCTTTCTGGGACCTCCCTGAAGGATGTGGTGAAGGGAAATCCTATCAATGGGCAGAACTTCGAACAGTACACTTGGCTGTTCACTTTGCTTGGAAGGAGAACTGGCCAGATGTGCAATTGTAAACTGATTCGTAGGCTGTGGCCAATAGTTAGGCTGGATGGTCAGGGACTTGGAAGGAACATGATTAGAAAATTGGAGACAAGGATTTATGGGGAAGAGGTATGTGGGCAGACCTCTCTGAATGGGCCAAAGAAGCGAAGATATTTGTGTCTCATATGAATGCTCACCAAAGGGTGACCTCAGCAGAGGATGATTTTAAGAATCAAGTGGATAGGATGATGCGTTCAGTGGAAACCAGTCATCCTCTTTCCCCAGCTACTGCTGTCATTGCTCAATGGGCTCATAAACAAAGTGGCCATGGTGGCAGGGATGGAGGTTATGCATGGGCCCAGCAACATGGACTTCCAGTCACCAAGGCTGACTTGGCTACAGCCACTGCTGAGTGCCCAATCTGCCAGCAGCAGAGACCAACACTGAGTCCCGGATGTGGCACCATCCCTCAAAGTGATCAGCCAGCAACCTGGTAGCAAGTTGATTACATTAGACTACTTCCAATCATGGAAAGGGCAGCGTTTTGTCCTTACTGGAATAGATACTCTGGATATGGATTTGCCTTCCCTGCAGGCAATGCTTCTGCCAAAACTACCATCTGTGGACTTACAGAATGCCTTATCCACTGTCATGGTATCCCACACAGCATTACCTCAGATCAAGTGACTCACTTAACAACAAATGAAGTGCAGCAGTGGGCCCATGCTCATGGAATTCAGTGGTCTTACCATGTTCCCCATCATCCTGAAGCAGCTGGCTTGATGGAATGGCCTTCTGAAGACACAATTACAGTGCCAGCGAGGTGGAATACCTTGCAGTGTTGGGACAATGTTCTCCAGGAGGCTGTATATGCTCTAAACCAGTGTCTGATATATGGTGCTGTTTCTCCTATAGCTAGGATTCACGGGTCCAGGAATCAAGGGGTGGAAATCGGAGTGGCACCACTCACTATTACCCCTAGCGACCCACTTGCAAGATTTTTGCTTCCTATCCCCGTGACCTTATGCTCTGCAGGTCTAGAAGTCTTAGTTCCAAAGGAAGGAATGCTCCCACCTGGAGACACATCACTGATTCCATTGAACTGGAAGCTAAGAATACCATCTGGCCACTATGGGCTCCTTATGCCTCTGGATCAACAGGCAAGGGAGATACCACACTGGCTGGTGTGATTGATCCTGATTACTAAGAGGAAATCAGATTGATATCACATAATGGAGGTAAAGAAGAGTATGTCTGGAATGCAGGAGACTCCTTAGGGTGTCTCTTAATACTACCATGCGCTGTGATTAAAGTCAATGGAAAACTACAGTAACCCAATTCCAACATGACTACTAATGATCCAGACCCTTCAGGAACGAAGGTTTGGGTCACCCTGCCAGGCAAAGAATGACGACCAGCAGAGGTGCTTGCTGAGGGCAAAGGGAATACGGAATGGGTGGTGGAAGAAGGTAGTTCTAAATACCAGTTATGGCCACGTGACAAGTTCCAGAAACAGGGACAGTAATTATGAGTATTTATGCTTTGTATGTGTGCATCAAATACTTTTGTTTCCTTCACTTCTAAAATATAAGATGTAAACAGGGCTAGTGTGTTTTCTACTGTACGCATGCTAGTTGTATGTTACGCGCAAGTATGACTTTCTAATTGTCTTTATTCAGAGATTATGTATCTTTTAAGGAGATGTGTACATGTGCCAAGTTGACAAGGGGTGGACTGTGATGGTTAAGATTGTGTGTCAACTTGGCTTGGCCATGTTTCTCAGTGTTTATACGTGATCATTCTCATGATTAAATATGCTATGAGTAGCCAATGAGTGGAAAGGGAGTTTACCTGGAGCTGTGGATTGTATCTGAATATAAGCAGATGTTCTGGCTTTTTGCTTGCTCTGGATCCTGCGGCTGCCTCCTGTTCATCTGACCTCTGGTTCTTGGGACTTGAGCTGTCAGCTTATCTGCTGAACTTTGGATTCATCGATCTTCACAGCCTGTGAGCAGAACCCTGCTCTCTGACCTGCCAGTCTTGGGTTCACCAGCCCCTGCAGCTATGTGAATCGGGAGAAACCTTTCAGTCTTGCCTTCCAATTTTGGAATTCGTTGACCTTCACAGCCTGTGAGCAGGAGTCCTGCTCTCCAACCTGCTGATCTTGGGCTTGCCAGCTTCTGCGGCTATGTGAATTGGGAGAGACCTCTACCCTGATCTGTGGACTTGGGACATTCTAGCCTCTACAATTGCATAAGCTTGTTTCCTTGATATAAATCTCTCTCTATATATATTTATATGCTTTACTGGTTTTGCTGCTCTAGAGAACCCAGCCTAAGACACTAGGCTCTCAACACATGACACCCTCTCACCATTTCAGCTTCATTAACATAATCATCCTTAATAGAGCGCTGCTTCCATTCATTTGAATATTACTTCCCTCCATCCGGCGCTCTGCATGAACCATTTCAAGAGGTTTCCTTACCCTCCAACGTAGTAAATCATTCACCTAACTGAATCTCAACCCTCAGCCCAATTTAGCCTCTAGGGCCAATTTCCTCCCCTGGGCCTGTCCTGCCCTAGTTAGGGAGACTAGGATATTAATTAAATTTATTTTATTGTAAGCAACAACAGCAAAATAGCTCAGAAAAACCTCCAAACCTTTTCCCACGGTCCAGCAACAGTAGCTCCCTGTCTGATCCTTTATAAAAATAACTCTCTTCCTATGTCCAAACCTTCCTATGCTCAGTTAGGCCTGGAATGCACTTCCACCAGCCCTTTATATGGCTGGCTTATTCTCATCTTTCCACTGTAAAGTCAAATGTTACCAGCTCACCTGATCATCCTACTACAAGTGGCCTCCTACAGTTACTCTCTATCTAACCATGCTGATTATTTTCTTCACAGATTGCACCTACCGCAATCTGTAAATATGCTATGTATTAATTTGCTTTTTTGTGTACTTTCTCCCAACTAATTCATAAGCTTAAGGATGTTGGGGATCTCATCTGTCCTGGTCACTGTTCTTGCTCCAATGTCCAGGACAGTATCTTAACAATGGTAAGGCTCCACACATTTGTTGAATTAATCTTCCCACATCTGCCCCCTCTATGAGTAGGTATTATTATTATTATACCCATTTACAGATGGGAAAACTAAGGCTATAGAGGTTAAGTAACTTGCCCAACGTCCCACAGCTAATAAGTATTGGTATTACTTCTGAGATAATGCTCTTAACCACTATGCTATAGTGCCCCTCTGTGATGAGATTTGCCTAGAAGGCATCATAATTTTCACATATAACTCCAAAACATGTTTCCACATATAATTCACAGCTATTTACTGAACATATATTTCCCATTTTATTAAATATTTTAATAGCCTTGTTTTATGCATATTTGCAAAGAGGAAGTAAGAAAAGAATGTTATTGTCCAATATAGTATTCCTAGTCCTAAATGGCCTGGATGAAGAGATTTCCAGCAATGGGAGCAATGCTAAGTAAAATCCCCTGGGCTCTTTGTGGCATCTTTTGTGTGCATATTTTATGTCATTTACTAGACAACCTGCTCCTTGTGGGTAGAATTTACAAACACATGGCCTAGTTTCAAATCAATTTGCAGTCTGTTTGACTTTGGGCAAAAAAAAAAAAAACCCTGGTGTCACAGTGGTTAAAGCGCTCAACTGCTAACAAAAAGGTTCTGTGGTTGGAACCCACCAGCTGCTCTGTGGTAGAAAGATGTGGCAGTCTGCTTCCATAAAGATTTACATTCTTGGAGTCAGCTCGATGGCAATAGGTTTGGTTTGTTTTTTTTGATGACCTTGAGAAGTTACACTTTAGTTTCTGTACACTTAAGTTATGTACACTTAGTGTAGTTTTCTGTACACTTTAGTTTCTTTATGTATAAATGGAGATAATATCATTGAACTACTATGAAAATTAAATTTCTAGCTCCTTAACTCTCACTGTTTTTGGCTCACAGAAGACACCCAGAAAATTTTAACCTTGAGGTTGTTGTCGTTGTGGTTGCTGTTAATAAAAAAAAAAAAGTCGTGTGGAGTCGATTCCAACTAATAGTGACCCTATAGAACAGAGTAGAACTGCCCCACAGGGTTTCCAAGGAGTGGCTGGTGGATTCGAACTGCTGACCTTTTGGTTAGTAGTTGAACGCTTAACCACTGCACCACCAGGGCTCCTTTTGCCCAAGGTCGTAAGACTGCAAATTGATTTGATACCGGGCTTGTTTGGGTATCCTTTGGTGAGAATGCAGGCTTGTTCCTCCCTGGTATGTTCTTTTCTGGCCCACAATATTGTTGGACTTGTCAGGGCTTAGAGGGTAGGAATGGGGAAAGGAAAAGCAAAAGAAATTGGGCATCTGATTTCAGCCATATATTGGGATTTTAGGGAAAAAATATCAGTTTTCATAATCTACTGGTATATTGTGTACAGGGTGAGGTGGCATTAGACCTTATAGTTAAAAGTACATTTTCATTGAATTGTTTATTTTTAATTACCACTATCAGACTTACACTTTAGGTAGGATCTTGCTTTTTCATTTCTATCATTTACAACATGAGTAGCTAATGAAATATTTAAAATATTTATTCTTCCAATATTTAAATTTAATTAGTTTTGCAGCTAGGCTGAAATCATCCAAAAAAAAAAAAAAATTCACATAAGCTAAGGCCTGCACATATGATTGCCCTGCATTCTCCTCCAGTCAACTGCAGCTCCTTTCACTTGACCCTGATAAGAGTACACATCTTTTCTGTAGCCAAATGGGTTAAAATGCAATGTATATACTCTCACACAAAGAAAATATAATGCACAAACAACTTTTGTCTTTAAAGCTTAACAAAATTAATTTAAAATGTGTATTAAAATATGGCTAAGATAATAAAGTAGATATAGAGAAAGGCTGTAGATGGGTAAAGGAAGTCAATCCAAGGGAAGGTAGTCAAATTTTCAAGTTACCACAAAATCTGATTTTGTCCATTATGGACCATTATGGGCAGAACTTGTGTTACACATTATGAAAGATTGAAGGTGACCAAAATACAGTACCTTCTCAGATAACCTTACATCATTAATAAAGTAGTGAATCAAGGGAAACTGATGACTAGGTCCTTCATATAAAGTCTAGATACCTTTTCTCCATGATCACCACTACCACCACCATGATGATCATCATCGTCATAACTAAGATACACTATGTGCACATGCTTTATTCTCACATTTATTCTCAAAATTATCCAATGAAGTTGATACTATTATGATTTTTATTTCTCGTTTATAGACAAATGGATCAGAGAGTTAAAGTAACTTGCATAAAGTTCACATAACCAATAAATAAGTAATCATTATATTGTTATAACGTTTTCACAAAGGATCATTGGTTGGTTAGTTGGTTGGATCCTAAATGTTAGGATCATGTATATTTTAAATGATACCTCAACTTTCCCTTCCTTGACAAGAGCAAATGTTGGGAGAGGCCTCGTTTTGCCTTAGAAATAAAATGAAAGAAATGGAAGGTCATAACCAAGTTTACTTTTTGTTTTCAACTGCTTCAGAATCTTATGAAATATCCTAATAATCAAGATGAAAGTAATACTGCTGTCTATGAGTCACAATCTTTAATTTCAGTTTCCTACACACAGGAAAATTATTTAATATTTCCTTCATTAGGCATCAAAATTCTGAGTTAAGGAGCACTGTCAAGCTAATGAGAGTCTGAAGTTGGATAGCTTTCCTGTTGTGGTTGTTTATGTTTTTGTTTTACTTTTTTAAAGTGTTTCTAGAAAGAAAAAAAAGAAAATAATAGACTAGAAAATATTAAGAAAAACCAATAATTCACAGCACACTGTGCCACAACCCTTGTAACTAATTAACACCTGAGCAACTCCCTGTGCTTCGTATTTTGCTTCTTTGTGAGAATAGTACTTTACTCTCTGGTTTCGACTTGATTTTGCCATGCCTAATTGCATAATGAAAACAAAAATCCTCACAACTGGACCAATAAGCAACATCATAATAAATGGAGAAATATTCAAGTTGTCAAGGATGTCATTTTACATGAATCCATACTCAAATTGAGCCCATAGAAGTAGCAGTCAAGAAATCAAACAACATATTGCACCGGGCAAATCTGCTGCAAAAGACCCCTTTAAAGTGTTAAAAAGCAAAGATGTCACTTCAAGGACTAAGGTGCACCTGACCCAAGCCATGGTGTTTTCAAATGCCTCATATGCATGCGAAAGTTGGACAATGAATAAAGAAACTGAAGAACTGATGCCTTTGAATTATGGTGCTGGCGAAGAATATTGACTATACCATGGACTGCCAGAAGAATGAACAAATCTGTCTTGGAAGAAGTATAGCCAGAATGCTCCTTAGAAGCAAGGACGACAAGACTTCATCTCACATACTTCGGACACGTCATAAGGAGAGACCAGTCCTTGGAGAAGGGCAACATGCTTGGTAAAGTAGAGGGTCAGCCAAAAAGAGGAGGACCCTCAATGAGATGGACTGACACAGTGGCTGCAACAATGGGCTCAAGCATAACAACACTTGTGAGGATGGCGCAGGACCGGGCAGTGGTTCCTTCTGTTGCGTAAAGGGTCACTATGAGTTGGAAGGAAACCCTGGTGGCATAGTGGTCAAGAGCTACGGCTGCTAACCAAAAGGCTGGCAGTCCAAATCCACCAGTTGCTCCTTGGAAACCCTATGGGGCAGTTCTATTCTGTCCTATAGGGTCACTATGACTTGGGATTGACTTGATGGCAACGGGTTAGGCTTTTTTGGTTATGAGTAAGAATGGACTCGAGGGCACCTAACAACAACGTTTGCATACTTCAGCCTGTATCCATTCTTTAATTGACTGAGGAATATTTAAACATGGAAAATAAATAAGAAAACTCAGACCTGGAGTGAAACATGCTCATTCCTTGGAGAAACTGAATGTAATTCCTTAGAACTGATGTTTGAATTTCGGCATTCAGTCAGACTCTTTTAAACAAGAGGCAGAAAATCAGTGATCAAACATTGTAACTTTCCACTTCTGAGGGCGCAACTTGAGTTTTTATTACAAGTGTGCCAGAAGTCTTAATTCTTAAATGCTAACCAACTGTCTGCTTCAATAGAATTATGATTCAATTAAATTTATAAATGTATAGAACAGATAGATCCAAGTGTTCTAAAGCTATGCTTTCCAAGAGGTTTGTTAAATATCAAGGCATATACAAAGGTTGACCCTTGTGGAATATCCCTTGGCATTTTAATCTTTTCCTTTCATTGAAATCTCTTCCTTGTTTAAGTAGAACACTTAAACAGCTTGATGTTTTGCTAATTGTTTCTGAATTACCACCAGCATTTATTCATATTTCTTGTACCATCAGGATGAAAGGAAACAAACGGCCTACGCTCTGCTGGCTTCATCTGCAAATTGCCCAGAAAGGTCTTCCTCCTGAAGCAGCTGTTGTTCCCTTTCTAAAAGATTCTCTTGAAGATTCATCATTAAGGTTTCCTATGTCAAACTTTATTCTTGCTATGTTTTCTCCAAAAATGTCACAAGAAACTAGAAACTAGAAGCGTGAAAGAGGAGCTCAGAGGATTCTGTCATCATAAGTAAAAACTACACTGGCATCAGATGATTTCCTAAATCAAATGAATTTCTGAAGCTGGCAGAATGCTATCTAATCTTCGTGAATCTATCTAAATGGCTGTATTTGAGATGTTCCCTAATGGGCATTTTGGAGACCTTTGATATTCTTGTCATTTTATATTCAAGGGATATATAAAGGGAAATTTAATGAATTGGCTCTGAAAAGAGACATTTTAAATTTTATATGATAGAGGTGGCAAAATAAAAATGCATTTAACTGATGATATAATGTTAAGTGCTTTGTCAGCTTTCGATCTCCCTAAAATGCATCTTACTAAGGCATTTGTTCCAAAACACTTTCCACAGTAAATATGCATTTCAGCAAATGAGGGGATGACTCCATGGTTTAGGTATGATGTAATCATTCCCTTTCAAAGGGAATTTGACTCACAAAACATTTAATTTAAGGAGCTTTCAAAGACTAAAGTTTTGATTCTCGGCTTTTGCTTCTAGCAAATAACGTATTCAAAATGTATTAGATATGTGACAACATCGATATTTTCACTTCTGAATTTGTTTCTTCTTGTGAATATCTTACCTAATTCAGGTAATAAACAATAACACCATGAAGCATATTAAAACACTGGCTAAGGCAAAAGAACCATCTTTTATGAGTAGTGCATAACAAATTCTTAGATCAATACATTTTTTTAGTTAACAATTAGTGCACTTCAATTTTTATCTCTCAACTTTAAAAAAGCATCCAGTTGAATGGCTTGATTATTTAAATTAAGAAAAATGATTGCCCATAAAAGGAAAAAATATTTTTAGTAGACAAAATGTTGGCTCACGGTTTTCACCAAATTATTCCTACCAAGGCAGTGAGCAAAAGAGAAAATTCAATTACTAAACTGAGGTTTTTAAAAAACAAACAAGCAGTGGAAAATAGGAGGAAAAGAAATTGTGCCTCTCAGTGTTTGATAAATTTGACAAATTTTCAGACATAAGAAAACTCTTAAATGATACCACCGAAGTTACCACTGACCGTGTACATCATGCAAAATTATTCACCACAAAATTCAGTATTTCTCCTAGGCAAGTATAAACATTTTCAGTATGTAATTTGACTCTATATGTAATACAACACAAGAAGATAAATTATGAAGAAACACACACACACAATCCTATTTTTAACACATAGGAATGGTTCCAGACGTAAAAAGAGCAGTGCAGTTCCTTAAGACAAGATTCTTGACAGTCAATAAATGAGGTACCATTTGATATCTCATAACTGTTCATGTGACACATTCCTTTGATGTTAAGGCAAAAGTAAAAATTTACAGCTACACCTTGTTGCAAATAACACCAAAGATTTGCAAAAAGAAGCTGTAGGTCAAGAACTTCTATTAATAACCAGACAATCACTATTAATGAGGTGATTATTCAGTGCCATTATAATAAGAACTGCTATAATTTGGATTTTATGCTCGCCATTTCTCAAAATTATGAAAGGCTTTGTGTTATATATTACTCTATGGGTTCAAAAAATATATATAAAGAATTGTGTTAAAATTCAAAAAAAGGGAATAAATTAGAATTTATTTTAAAGCTTAGTGTCTATAACAATACCTAATCATAGTCACTATGATGCTATGCTCTGAGTTCATGATTTATATAATAAATTATTCTAAATGACTTTTAATTTTTTCCCCTAAATTCACTCCACTTATGACTTTTTTTGAAAGGTTTTGAGTAAGAAAAAAAAAAAAAAATCCCTGGAATTTTATGCTTATTAGTGGCTTTCGTAACTAATATTGCTGCTGCAATTCTGGTAAGGCAGGTGTGACACCTCCATGCCCAGGAAATGCCTCACCAAGATAGTGCCCACTCCAGTGCTGGCCGAGGATCTGAAGAAGTGACTAGCACAGCGTACTCCCTCTCGGGTGGGTGCTCCGGTGATGTGCCATTTTTCGCTCTGCCCTGCTTTAGAGCATGATCCAGGGTGGAGTAAAGGCTGCTATGGTTGCAACAACCAGCAGGTCTCTTTCAGCAGTAATCTTTCTTCCTTCACTTTAAGACTTTTTTGTCTCTTCTTCTTCTAAAGGACTACACTGGAGGAAAAGAAAAGAAAAAAGAAATGTTTCCATAATTGGCACTTGGTAGCTATGAGAAAAAGAATGTTTTAGCCTGTTTGATTTATTTAGGTCAGTTCTAAATTCATATAACAGAAGCCAACATTTTGGTGGTACTGAGCATAGATTATTTTTATGCAGCTAGCCTAAGAAAAAGTCTCCTTTGTTTTACTTCCCCCAATTACTAAATCAAACAGATACTAGAAGAGCATACCTATGAAAACTGGTAAATTTATCAAAATAAGTCATACATGCTTCTTATTCTATCACTTTGAATTGGCCTTTGGTTTAAGAAATGATTAAGATATGACCATTCACTTGGATTTTTAGCTCTTTCTTTTTTTAATTCTAAGTACTCCATGATTTTTCAAAATTCATAAATCCTATTTAAAAAAAAGATTTTTAAGACACTGAGGTAAGTTTTAAATTGGAAATTTAGGCATATATATGTCCAATTTTTTATACAATGAAATGAAATAAATGTGGAAAAAATTATCAATAATGGCACACACATGCCATATGATAGATTGATTACAGTAAGTAATAATTTGCTGTCTGAACACTAAAAACATATGTAGTCTTAGAGTTGGAATTTGGATCCTGGAAGTCATATAGATATTGCACAATTATCAGTTCTTAGTATCCTTATTTTTTCCATTTTTAACAAACCATAAACACCATCTACATGACAGTAGACACATCTTACCCTTGCTGAGGAGTTCCTGGTAGTGCAAACAGTTAATTTATTCAGTTGCTAACCAAAAGGTTGGAGGTTCAAGTATACCCAGAAATGCCTCAGAAGTAAGGCCTGGTGACCTACTTCCAAAAAATCAGCCATTATTAAACCCTATGGAGCACAGTTCTACTCTGAAGTACTTGGAGTCATCATGAGTTATAATCAACTCAACAACAACTAGTTTACCTTTGCTAGACCCTTTTCTCAGGGAACATGCTTCCATGCACACCCTTTTACTGGGCACCACCAACTCATTTTTCCTAGGCATCCCAGCTGGCCATATTTCTATCATTTAATTCCATCATCCAGGTTGCAGCTATTTTTCTGGTACTGGGCTCCAGACTCAAGGGCAGCCAATCTACCGGTTTGGCAACATCAGTCAAATTGCCTCACAAGAATTTAAATAAGAGACAGAGATTGTGGTTTGTCAGTAATCAGAGCAGACACTATCCCAAACCAAACAAGCAACTCCGATATCTCCCCCCTTGCTAGCATACTTGGCTCATGCACACTTGCTGTAGGTTTCTGCAAGTTTATTTGTTTTATCTAATATGCTTTCAGTTACGGTTTTTTTTTTTTAAATGTGTGATATATGTACACTGTATATATCAGAAGTCATATTATACAAATCACATGCAGAAGCAGCCCTGAAGCTGCTATGGGGAAAAATGGATGATCTAACATGCTGCATTTCACTGAATATGGTATTACACGGGGAATAACAGTGAGGTATCAGAAATATTCACCAAATACGAAAATTGAGGCTTGCTCTCAAATTTTAGCTCAACATAATTTGTCATTAAAAAATAGTTTAGCCAAAAAAATAAAAACTAGTTTAGCCTAAAATTTACTTTAGAATATTCCTTTCACTTAATTTGTGGCCCTTTAACCTTTTAGATATTTTTTTAAATCTCCAAATATGTTTATTAGAGTTTCAACCTCCAACGTTTAGGTTAGCAGTCACAAACCGTTTGTGCCACTTCAAGAAACTACCAAATCATTATTGACAGAAATTCAAGAAGACCACAATTAGTGGAGGGATTTACCACACTCATGGTCCAGAAGTCTCCATATCATAAATAAGCCAATTCTTCCCAAACTGATTTATCCATTAAATGCATTTGAAGTCATAGCTCCAAAGCTTGTGAGTGTATGTGTGTATGTGTGTGAGTGCATGCAAACTGATCAACTGTTAAAAAATTTATATGGAAATATTAAGGGCCAAGATAACCTGGAAGAAGGAGAATAAACTGGAGGACTTACACTTGATATAAAGCTTATAAAACTACAATGTACCATTGGTGCAAGGTTAGATAAGTTAACCAAAGGCACAAGTCCAAAAACAGACCCACACATGGTCACTTGGTTTGTGATAATGGTGGCACTGCAGAGCAATAGAGAAGGAAAGGAGTGTCTTTTTAGTAAATGGTACTGGATCAATTGAACATCTATACGAAACAAAGTGAATCATGCCATACACAAATATCAATTTGTAGATCTAAATGTAAATGATAAAACAATAAGTGTTTAGAGGAAACCACAGGAAAATATCTTTAGGAACTTGTGTCAAGCAATGATTTATTTAAAACAATACCAAAAGCACTAATTATAAGAATGTAGATTGTTAAATTGGATTACAATAAAATTTAAAATTTCAGTTAACCAACACAGACCATTAGGATGTGAAAAGAAAAACAAGTCAGAGAGGATATTTACAACACATGTAATTGACAAAGGACTTATATCCGGAAATATAATAAATTCCTACAAATGAATAAAGCTCAGTTAAAAAATGAGCAAGAGAATTGAACAGGTGCTTCAGAAATTGATACCCCAATGATGAATAAACATGTGTAGGAGCATAACCACCTTGGCAATCAGATAAAGAAAATTAAAACTAAAATGAGATAAAACCTTTATTATATATAGATATACATATAGAATGATTAAAATTAAGCTAAACGAAACTGATAATCCCAAACATTGGCAAAGCATGTGAAGTTGGTAGACGTTGTTGTTGTTAGGTGCCGTCAAGTCAGTTCTGACTCATAGTGACCCCATGCACGACAGAATGAAACACTGCCCAGTCCTGCACCATGCTCACAATCGTTATTACGCCTGAGCCCATTGTTGCAGCCACTGTGTCAATCCATCTTGTTGAGGGTCTTCCTCTTTTTCACTGACCCTGTACTTTACCAAGCATGATGTCCTCCAGGGACTGATCCCTCCTGACAACATGTCCAAAGTATGTAAGACATAGTCTTGCCATCATTCCTTCTAGGAAGCATTCTGCTTGTACTTCTTCCAAGACAGATTTGTTCATTCTTTTGGCAGTCAACGGTATATTCAATATTCTTCACCAAC
>NW_004444086.1:1932287-1947430 GCF_000243295.1 Trichechus manatus latirostris
AGTAAAATGAAATCCTTGACAACTTCAATCTTTTCTCCGTTTATCAGGATGTTGCTTATTGGTCCAGTTGTGAGGATTTTTGTTTTCTTTATGGTGAGGTGTAATCCATACTGAAGGCTGTGGTCTTTGATCTTCATCAGTAAGTGCTTCAAGTCCTCTTCACTCTCAGCAAGCAAGGTTGTGTTATCTGCATAACACAGGTTGTTAATGAGTCTTCCTCCAATCCTGATAACCCTTTCTTCTTCATATAGTCCAACTTCTTGGATTATTTGCTCAGCATACAGATTGAATAGGTATGGTGAAAGGATACAACCCTGCCACACACCTTTCCTGACTTTAAACCACGCAGTATCCCCTTGTTCTAGCTGAACAACTGCCTCTTGATCTGTGTACAGGTTCCTCATGAGCACAATTAAGTGTTCTGGAATTTCCATTCCCATTCCCATTCTTCACAATGTTATCCATAATTTGTTATGATCCACACAATTGAATATTTTTGCATAGTCAATAAAACACAAGTAAACGTCTTTCTGGTATTCTCTGATTTCAGCCAGGATCCATCTGACATCAGCAATGATATCCCTGGTTCCACATCCTCTTCTGAATCTAGCCTGAATTTCTGGCAGTTCCCTGTCGACATACTGCTGCAGCCTCTTTTGAATGATCTTCAGCAAAATTCTACTTGCACGTGATATGATTGGTAAATGCACGTTTGTACAATAACATTAGAAAACTGTTTAGCATTATCTACTAAAGGTGAACATAAGCTACCCTATGCCTTAGAAATCCTAGATTTGCAAGAAACAGGAATGGGACATATACGCACCAAAACAAATATCCAAAAATTTCTTTCTCAGTATAATTTTAATAGCCACAAACTGTAAACAATCTAAATGTTCATCAACAGTAGAATGGGCAAATACATATGATTCAGCAATGAAAAAGGATTAATTACTGCTACTCAAAACAACATGAATGATTCTACAAACATAATACTGAGTAGCAGAAGCCATACATAAAAGAATATATACTTCATGATTCCATCTATATAAAGTTCCAATAAAGAGATAAAACATATCTCTGGTATTAGTAGTGAAGATATTGATAAACTTTCGGGAAGGAGGAGGAGAAAAGGAATTTGATAAAGTCCAAAACCCGTTTCTGATAAAAACTCTCAATATGATAGGAATAGAAGGGAAATTTTTCAGCATAATAAAGGGCATCTATACAAAACCAACAGCCAACATCATTCTTAATGGAGAGAGGCTGAAAACATTCCCCCTGAGAACAGGAACAGGACAAGGAAGCCCTTTATCACCACTCCTGTTTAACATTGTGCTGAAATCCTAGTTAGAACAATAAGTCAAGAAAAAGAAGTAAAGGGCATCCAAACTGGTCAGGAAGAAGTAAAACTATCCCTATTTGTGGATGATATAATACTATACATAGGGAACCCTAAAGGCTCCTAAGGAAACTACCAGAAGTAATAGAAAGATCAAGCAGAGTAGCAGGACACAAGGTAAACATACAAAAATCAGTTGGATTCCTATACACCAATGAAGAGAACTACGAAAAGAAAATCAGGAAAGCAATATCATTTATAATAGCCCCTAAAAAATACAATACTTAGGAATAAATCTAGCCAGGGACGTAAAAGACCTATACAAAGAAAATTAAAAAACACTACTGCAAGAAACCAAAAGAGATCTACATAAATGGAGAAACATACCATGCTAATGGATAGGTAGACTCAACATTGTAAAAATGTCAATTCTACCCAAAGCAATCTACAAATACAATGCAATCCTGATCCAAATACCGATAGCATTCCTTAAAGAGATGGAAAAAAGATACAGAACTTCCTTAAAAAGCTAGACATACCACACAATCCAGCAATCATACTTCTATAAATATATCCCAGAGAAATAAGAGCTGTCACACAAATAGACGTATGAACACTCATGTTCTTTGCAACATTATTCACAATAACAAAAAGATAGAAATAACCTAAGTGCCCGCTGACAGAAGAATGGATAAACAAACTATGGTACATAGACACAATGGAATACTACTTAACAATAAAGAACAATGATGAATCTGTGAAATATTTCACAACATGGATGAATCTGGAGGGCATTATGCTGAGTGAAATAAGTCAATCACAAAAGAATAAATACCGTATGAGACCACTATTACAAAAACTCATGAAAAGGTTTCCACACAAAAAGAAACAATCTTTGATGGTTATGAGGGACGGAAGGGGAGGGATGGGGAGGGAAAAGCACTAACTATATAGCAGATAAGGGGTAACTTTGGTGAAGGGTAAGACAGTGTACAATACTGAGGAAGTCAGCACTTGACCAAGGCAAAGTCATAGAAACCTCACAGGCACACCCAGACTCCATGAGGGACCGAGCTGCTAAGCTGAGGGCTGAGGACCATGATCTCGGGGGACATCTACCTCAACTGGCATAACATACTCTATAAAGAAAGTGTTCTACATCTGACTGTGGGGAGTAGCATCTGGGCTCTTAAAAGCCTGTGAGCAGCCATCTAAGATACATCTACTAGTCCCATCCCAGCTGGAACAAAGGAGAATGGAGAAAACTAAAGGCACAAGGGAAAGATTATTCCGAAGGACTAAAAGACCACAACTACCACAACCTTCACCAGACTGAGCCCAGATCAACTAAATGGTGCCCAGTTACCACCACCAACTCTCTGGCAGGGATCACAATAGTGGGTCCCAGACAGAGCAGGAGAAAAATGTAGAACAAAATTCAAATACACACACACACACACACACACACACACACACACACACACACACACACACAAAGACCAGGCTTGGTGGTCTGATAGAGACTGGAGAAACCCCAAGAGTATGGCCCCCGGACACCTTTTTAACTCAGTGCTGAAGTCACTCCCAAGATTCACCCTTCAGCCAAAGATTACACAGGTCTATAAGGTCAACGATAACACACATGAGGAATGTGCTTTGTAGTTCAATCATATATACGAGACTAAATGGGCACATCAGCCCAAAAGCAAAGACAAAAAGGCAGGAAGGGATAGGAAGCCTGTACGAATGAAAACAGGGAACCCAGGGTGGAGAAGGAGAGAGTTGACCCATCACAGAGTTAGCAACCAATGTCACAACAACGTGTATATTGACCGTTTAGTGAGAAATGAATTTGGTCTGCAAACTTTCACAAAGCACAATTTAATCCAAAAAAACAAATACAAAAAAATTCAGTACCCCTTAAGCAACAACTTCCCATTCCACCCCCCCCCCTTAGTTTAATAACCATTAATAAACTTGTCTCTAGCATTTGCCTATTCTAGATATTTCAAATAAGTGAGAACATAAATTCTTTGTCCTTTTTTGTTTGACATTTCACTCAGCATAATATTTTCAAGGTTAATCTATGTTGTAGCATGTGCCAGAACTTCATTTCTGTGTGTGGCTGAATAATATTTCATTGTACCATATTTTGTTTACTTCCATTTTCTTTTTTTTAAATTTAGGTTAATTTTATTTTTTGTGAAAATATACACAGCAAAGGACAGACCGTTTCAACAAATTCTACATGGGCAATGCAGTGACATTGTTCACATTCTTCAAGTTTTGTAACCATTCTTGCTATCCTTTGCCAAATTATCCCACCATAATTAATGTAAAGTCACTGCCCCCTAAGCTTCTCATCTTGTCAACTTGATCCCACATATGTAAATTTTTGAGAGAGCACAATGCTTAAGGCAGACATACTTTACTAATTAAGCTAAACTGTTGTTTGGTTCAAAGTGGGCTTCCAGGAAAATTTTTGGTTTTGACATTTAAAGTTTAAAGATTATCTCAGGGCAATAGTTTTCGGTGTCAATCCAGTCTTATTGGCTCCAGAAGTTCTGGATTCCATTAAGAACTTGAAATTCTGTTCTTTTTTTTTTTTTTTCCCCTTTTGATCAGGATTATTCCACAAAAACTTAGATCAAAACATTCAGTAATATATCTTTTTTCTCTGGCTTATTTTAAGATTTTCACTTTGTTTTTGGTTTTCAGCAGTTTACTATGATGGACTTAGGAGTGATTTTCTTTTAATGTATCCAGATTAGGTTGATTCGGTCCCCCACCCCCAACCCTTTTTGGAAAACTCGTGGCAAAGATCTCTTCAAATATTGCTTTTGCTCCATTGTTTCTATTTTAGGATTAAAAATACAAACATGTTAGACCTTTTTTGTTGTATATTGAGTGTTTTGCACTCCTTCTATATTCCTGTCTTATCTCTCTATGCTTCAATCTTTTTTCTTCTGATTCTCTCTTCAACTCTATCTAATCTGCTGTTACATCCATTCATTAAATTCTTAACACTAATTACTATATTTTTCAGTTTTAGAATTTCTAATTAATCTTTTTACAGCTTCTACTTCTCTGCAAAACTTCCCACCTTGTCTTTTATTTTGTCAAATTATGAAGTTTTAGAATCAATATCTCCTTAATCAATTATCTGGATTCCCTGGAGATCTGGTTTTATTGTCTACTGTTTCCTTGGGGGTTTTGTTTACTTCATCTCATCTCTTGTATGCTTGATTATTTTTAATTAAGTGTCAGGCATTGTATGGAAATTTTTAAGGTAATGTAAGGCTCAGTATAATTTTATTTTCCTCTAAAGAAGATTTACATTTGCTTCTTGCTACGCTAGGTTAAAGACAACAGCAATTCCAAATCACCTTAATCCAACCATTATAATGAAATGAACCTTCTACTGGGCTTCAGTTCTTCTGATGGTTGCAATATTTCTGCTTTATCTTTATTCTTAGATTGTAGTCACTTGACGTCCACTACTCCTTGGCAATCCCCAAACTCCAGTTTTTGTCCCACAACCCCATATTGGTCCAATGAACTTATCTCAGCTTCCCAGCCTCTTATTTTCTCCTCTGGAATTAGCAAATGCTTCTTGGAAAGGCTCATCTCTGGGCTTCCTTCCTCTCAGGACTTGGCTTTGCAAATCCTCACTGTTTTGGCAGCTCTCTAATGCTTTCAAACTGATGTTTTCAAAATATTTTGTCCAGATTTTCTAGTTGTTCCCAGCAAGAAAACTGGCCTAAACCTATCTAGCATACAATTGCTAGAAGGGAAAATACCCCATGATAGACCTTTTCCACTATCATCTATACGCTTTGAAATATAACAGAAGATTTAGCTATTTCCCTAGAGATTTGTGTGTGTGTGTGTGTGTGTGTGTGTGTGTGTCCTCTATAATTTTACTTCACTAGGAGTTTCCTACTTTTCTTTTTGCTTGAGAAAACAAAAAGGAAATGAAATTTTTCCTTGACTGACCTCTTGAGCTACAATCCAGCTCCTTTAAAAAAAAATTCTTATTACTATCGTCCCCAGTACGTTTCCAGGTCATTTGAATGTATTTCAGTACCATAGGGATGAAATATATTTTAACACAAACACCCTGGATTTTGTAATCAATCAGACATTGATATTGATCCCATCTACTAAATTTACTATTTGGCTTGAAAGTTTTACTAAAACTTGTCATTTCCTCATGTATGAATGGGCATATGGTAAGCACCTCTAAAATGGCTCCTACTGAGCCTCACCTCCTGGTAATTTGATTGCATTGTGTAATGTCTTCCCCTTGAGTGTGGGTTGGACCTAGTAGCTCATTTGTAAAGAACAGAATATGGCAAAAGTGATGGGATGTGACTTTCAAGATTAGATTACAAAAAGAATTTAGCCTCCATCTCACATGCCATCTCTTGATCTCCTGTTGATGCATGTGATGGAAACCAACTGCTATGTTGTCAGCTGCCCTATGGAGAGGCCCATGTGGCAAGAACTAAGGGAGGCCACTAGCCAACAGCCAGTGCTGAACTGAGACTTTCATCCAAAGCCTACAAGGGACTGAATCCTGCCAACAAATACACACGAGTGAGCTTGAAAGTGTATCCTCCTTCGTTTGAGCCTTCAGAAGAGATTACAGCCCTGGATGAGATCTTATGAGAGACTTCATGGGAGATGCACACAGCTAAGCCACACGGCAGATGACTGACCCACAGAAACTATAAGATAATAAATGTTGGTGTAAGCCACTACATTTTGGGAGTATTTGTTATAATACAGAGTATAACCTACCAAAGAGTATATACACCTCAAAACGTGTTCAATTTGTCTAGTTAATTGGTAAATGAACAAATTTTACTGATATTGCACTGCACCCATAACCCAATAAAAAAAAATTTCAGGTAATTGAGTAAATGTAATCCCTGGCCTACAAAAGGGATACTCCTAAAATCTATACTTGTAAATATTAGAGACATTAGAAATACCTGGAATGGAAGAAATGTTATTAATTTTAAAAGAGTAAGCTGCTGTATCAGCTCTGGGTGACCACCCCAATCTCACAACCTGACCCTATTTGATTGTAGTATTTAACCCGAGAAATCTTCCCCCTAGGCTGACTTATAAATGGTTGGTTCTCTGAATATCCTTGCAGATTCTTCATATCAAAGACCAGTTGCAGAACCCAAATCTATCACCCAGTGTAACACCTGATTAATAGTCATTCTAAAGATAGGAACTCAGCTTCTTCGTGCTGCGGTTCTCTTTATATATCCTAGTGCCATAGTTATTTTTTTCCACTAAACCTATAGCTACTATACTTAAATTTAACTCCATTTATTTATGACATACATTGGGGTTTCTTCCCATCATGTCTGAGCAAAGGCAGTTTAGTTTTATCATGCCTTTATATATTTGCCATTACTAAGCAATACTTCTAACAGGAAACAGATTTTTTTAAAAAAATTTATAAGGGTTGTTATTAATACTTTTCTAGACTGTTTGAAGATGTCTTACATTTTTAATTAAATTTCTAGGATAACATTGATAAACAATAATATTTAAAGTATGTAATGTATATAAGATTCCTTTGGATGTTTATAGGCATGCAGTCCCTAAGAACACAAGTGTGACGAATAAAACTGGGAAGTTAAAATAAATTAGAAAATAAGCTAAACTGTATGTTATTATAAATGTTTATTTCAATGATTAAGATGCATATTATGAATCTTAAAGCACAGTCATTCAATTTAATGGAAACAATCCTATCTAAAGCTCTGTATATCTTATAACATTTTTCATTATTCTGTTAGAAAAAAAGTATCATCTAAAATGAAAACTACCAATAAGCTCATTAAATCATGTCAGGGTTTCCTTTCCTTTGTCATTTTAGCAAATGGGCTTTTCCTTTGAACAAGGAAAGCAACAGATATATTATGACCACTATGTCCAAGGTAACAAATGTCATAAAAGTTATCTTTTCATTTTTATGTCTTTTTTTTTTTTAACTTTTTAATCAGATGGCTCCAATGCTGACATAAATTTAAAGATATATATCTATCATGATTCATTAGACTCTTCCTGAACCAGGGACTGGGGACCAGCCATCAAAAACATTTTTCTTTCCTAGAACATGAGAGGTCTGGATTTTGCCAGAGAGGCCTGTCTGCAGCCAATCAGAACCTGCCAGTGGACTCAGGATGTAGGCCTATTATTTGAATGTTTGGATGTAAAATAAGAACTGTCAACACAAAGACGACTTTGAGTTGGCTACTGGAATTACTACTCAGCTGCTGAAGAAATTCTCAGGATTTGTCACCTTTGAGCATACTAGCGAGCAATATAGCTCACGTTAACAGTCAGCTTTAAAATCAGAGTGAAGTATAACTGCCCGGTCCTATCACTGAGTCCTTTTCCTGTATGATTCTTCTGAAAACTTCAGCTGTGGATGCGATCCTTAAAATAAAAAGATACCTGTCAGTAATTAAACGCATCTTGCAAATATTTTCGAACACTTTCAAAAGCAGGGAATTGCTTTAATGCCCTTAGTTCAAGTTTCTTGGCACTGCAAACATTTGGGTAAGTATAACGTATTCCTAAGTACTACTGGTATGTTTAATACCCAATGGAGTTTAAGTGGGGTGTCAGTTATCTAGTGCTGCTGTAATAAAAATACCACAAGTGGGTGCTTTTAATGAACAGCAATTTATTTTCTCACGGTTTAGGAGGCTAGAAATCCAAATTCAGGCTCTAGGGAAGGGCTCATTCTCTCTGTCCACTCTGGGGGAAGGTCATTGTCTCTTTCCAGCTTCTATTCCTAGGTTCCTTGGCAATCATGTGGCATATATCTTCCCCTCTGTGCTTGCTTGCTTGCTTAATCTGTTCTTTAACATCTCAAGAGAAACTGACTTAAAACACACCCCACACTAGTAGTCCACATTAAAGTAACAAAGAAAACCCATTCCGAAATGGGATTATAACCACAGGTATAGGGGTTGGGATTTACAACATATATTTTGGGAGGACACAATTCAATCCATAACAGGTGGGTACTTCTTTTTATTATATCATCACACTTCACTTTTATTTTCCTATAATGAAGATAGAGACAATCCATTCTTTATGACTTTTATAAAATGACTTAAGCTTTTGGATCCAGAAACTCTCCATATGTGTCTATTTACCTTTATGTTGCAAACACTAGCCTTACTTATGTTTTAACACCTTTACTGTCATTTACCTTGGTGACTGAAGAAGGCTTAAGTGTAATTGCTTTTCCTAGGGAGTGACAATTCAGCTGGCCTTAAAGAATATACAGGATTTCTCCAGGCAGGGAACAAAGACAAAGATATGGCTGGATGGGAGAATAGCTCAAGAAAAAAATTTGAAGAGCAAATATGGTTGGAGAATCAGGGAGTGTGTATTTTACAGCTAAATGTATAGAAGTGGACAGATGATCAGGGATAAATCTTGAAAAGTAAGATTAAACCAATGGATTTTCCATGCAATGGCTTCTGTACTTGATTCCTTGGGAGCTGGGAGGCAGCAGATGTTTTTTGTTTGTTTTTATAATTTATTTTGTTGTCGTTGTTGAGAATATACACAAAAGAACACACATCAATTCAACGAATTTTACATGTACAATTCAGTGATATTGATTACATTCTTCAAGTTGTGCAAACATTATCATTCTTCTTTTTCAATTGTTAAATGTTCATTAACATACACTCACTGCCCTCTAAGTTTCCTACCTAATCTTTTGAGTTGCTGGTATCATCTTGATCCCATATAGATAGTTCTTAAAAGAGTACAATGCTCAAGGCACACATTCTTTACTAGTTAAGTTAAATGATTGTTTGGTTTTAAGAAGACTTCAGATGATATTTTTGGTTTAAGATTATCTCAGGGCAATAATTTATAGGGTTCATCTAGCCTCCATGGCTCCAGAAAATCTGGATTCCATGAAAATCTGAAATTCTGTTCTACCTTTTCTCCTTTTTGATCAGGATTCTTCTATAGAATCTTTGATCAAAATGTTCATTAATGGTAGTCAGGCATCATCCCGTTCTTCTCGTCTCATGGCAAAGGAGGCAATTGTTCAGGGAGGCAATTAGACATACATTCCATTTTCTCCTTCTGTTCCTGACTCTCCTTCTTCCTCTATTGCTCCAGAAGAATAGAGACCAATTGTTGTACTTTAGATGGCTGCTCACAAGCTTTTAAGACCCCAGGCACTATGTAAGGAACTAGGATATATAAGAACAAAATAAACCCATCACATCCTCTCCTCTTCTCCCACCCCAAAGCTTAATGGTTTTCTAAAGGTCAGTAGGATGAAAAAGACAATTCTGGGTTAGGTGCCAAGATGTCTGAACACCCCCCCACACACACACACTGGGTGATCAGGTGGAACAATTCCCTGTGTAAGGGTCATGTAGGCTGGGGGTATAAAATAGCTGGGGGAAGGATTTTTCTCACCTCCTCAGCTGTGGTGCTAGTGGTGCCCACGTAACATTACGTTTACAGCTTATGTAAGTGGACTTACTGGGCCACAAGGAGACCAACGTAAAGTAGGCTCCCATTGTGTCCCCAATCCACGATGCCAGGAAGAGGGAAGCCAGGGAGGACGTTGTGTCATGTAACTGTCCCATTTAAGTCCCTCACTCATGACATAAAGTGGGGCGTGCATGGAACTTTTCCATCCCTGCCTGGGCAGGTTTTGAGTGAAGGGGAGGTGTTCACCTATTGTATGCTGTCTGCTTCTTTTTGTAAGTAATAAAAGTTACTTTCTATGTGCTAACCTGTGTTTAGGCTCTGACTGTAAAAACACAATGTTTATGAAGCAATTCATATTAGTTATTAGTTCCCTTTTTCTAATGGCCTCCTGGCTATCTAGAAATCAGAGACTACTTGTGAGTACCAGGCAGATTTGGTGCAGTGAGTACCATGCATCTCATACTTGGTGCAGTGAAGCAGAATATGATGGAGCTGATGCATCCCAGATTTGATGTGTTGTTTACAAATAGCTAGTGACTCTCATTCTTATTTCCTGTCCAAACTCTTAAATGTTCAATAGGCTAAATTCTATTGAGATGTGTCTAGTAGGTATGTCACAGAATTTTTTGATCTGATTTAATCTAGACAGCAATTATTGAGTGTCAAAATAGTTAAACCTGTGTAAGCATCTGAAGGATCTTCCAGAGTTCAGCAATTTTAACAGATAAGCCTATGAAACTTAAGTACCATTCTTTCAGAGATTGTGACACACAGTTAAATTCCAATTTTGCCAGCCTCACCTTATCCATAGGCTTTTAATTATATAATGAATCTACTATGGCTCCACTTGCCCATAAACCTCAAGACACGTCTATGAAGCACCAAATGAAGTAGAGATTTGCAAATTATCTGCCTAATTTTATGTGGACAACCAAACCATGTAATTCAAGGCCTCTCATTTTACTGGCTTTAGTTATTTTACTGAATCATCTGATTTAGCTGGTCACTTGGGTCAAATTAATTAAGCAAATGTTTAAGGACCTAAACATGAACACCAACCCTTACAACAATTCCTTTTTGCAGAAATTACTTGCCAATGACGTTACTTCTACGTGTATCCCAGTTATATTCACGTTACTGTAAAATGTGCAATACAAACAACTGAACATTTGCATCCATTCATTTGGCCACATTGAACATGATGCTCCTGTGAATGCCCCATGAGATAAGAATAAAGAAATAGAATTGTTTCTGAGAGTGGAGCAAGTGCTCAAAATGTCGTCTCTCCAAAATGACATAGTTCCCATTCTGGCCTTGCACCTACCAATGGAGAAGTTGTTATGATTCTCTTGTGTGACTCAGAGGGCAGAACCCTCTAGGATTCTAGCTTGGGCAAGCCCAACATAGGCTGTGAATATTCAGCAGCTCACTCCTTGGGTAAGGAGACTGTTATGACGTTAAAAGTAGAAGCTGTTTGGTCTCCTGTGTTCTAAAAAGTGTCATATAATTTAAAATAATTCAAATGCAAGAGAGTTACATATTTTATTACCTATGTCAAAATTTCTGTGAAACTTCATGACACCCTAGGATATTTGCATATTTCTTTCTGTCTGGGTGGAATTAGCGGTTTGAGAGTTCTTTGCATATTTCTAGCTCAGCTTACTCTCAAAGACAGTACATTTGCATTCATTTGCATATTTTTGTCCTGTAAACTAAGTTTTGATTAAATCTGAATTGGGTAAACTGGATTTTTTTTTCCTTTCTATCATTTGACTCTCCAGAAATACAGCAATGAACTCTGACATTTTTAAAACAAAAGAGTTACATTAATAAATAATAAACATGCATCACAATAGAATTAACCTTCATTTTCTCCATTTCTGTCACTGCAGTATTCAATCCACACTGGCAATAATCGAACCCTTATCTCTTAGGAGGGGAACACAGGCAGAATTGGGACAGCAACTTGATAGAATTGAAAGGCTTTGTTATCAGATAAACTAGGGCTAATTCCTGGCTTTGCATCCTCCTGACTGTTTAATCTTTTAGCTGGATTCCCAGCTTCCTTGTCTGTAAAATGATAATACTATCACCTACCAATCAGGGTTGGGTATGTACAGCATCTAGCCCAAAGCTTACCCATAGTAAACTCTCAACAACTAGTAATAATAGTAATACTGCTGAATCAGTCTTTTAATTTGCTTAAAAACCAGACCAAACCTGTTGCCGTCGAGTCGATTCCGACTCATAGCGACCTTACAGGACAGAGTAGAACTGCCCCAGAGGGTTTGCAAGGACCAGCTGGTGGATTTGAACCACCGACCTTTTGGTTAACAGCCTGAGCTCTTAAAGACTGTGTTACTGGGGCTCCATTGTGCACCTAATGGGACCTAAATTTGTGATCTAGTTTGTGAATATGATCCACTTTGTGGCACAGATACAAAGTAAACCACAGTTCTTGGGTCAAGGAGTTCAGTGTGTAGTGGGAGAGACAGAGACATAAATAATGACAATGAAATGCCATGCAGACCAGGAGAGCTGTTTGTGCACAGTGCTTTGGATTACAGAGGATATGACTAAATATGGGATGCTACAGACTAGAAAAGAAACATTTGGGTTTAAAGAGTCTGTGGGAGTTTTTCAAGTGACTAGAATTACTTAGTAGAGAGGGATCTTAATGCAAAGTAAAGGGCACTAAATTACTGCTTTTTCTCCAGCAACATTGGGCCCAAGATTTTCAGATACTCCTTGCTCTGATGAGTCAGCTCTGCCCCAGGGGCTGGTCAGCCTCCTCACTACCACCTTGCCTCCAGCTGCAGGCAAGACCAGCCACCTCACGACTTTCAATCACACATCCTCCAGATGCCTCACACCCCAGTTCACCTGAATCACTGTCATAGTCCAAGTCTCCATCACCTCACTGCTCTCAGCACACCCTTATCTGTCCACATCTCTTACCCTCCTGACCACCCAAGCCCTTCCACCAAAACTTGTTGCCTATCATCAGAAAACTCTTCTCTTTTCTCAACCTCTACACTGAATATTTCCTTTAGCTTGCTGCTGAAACTGGACTTGCTCCTAAAGACACTGTTTTCTCCGGAGCCCTTTCAGTGCAGGCTAGCTTTTTCCCCCCATTATACTCTAAGTACTCCTCAACTCCTGGAGCTTGAGGTAGCATCCTCTCTGCTCCCAGCTGCTACTTCCAAACTGTCACTCTTCTTTCTCCGATCAAAAATCTCATGCCTTTTGAAATGCATGTTCTCATACTTGACCACCCTGTATCTCTGCTTGTTAGACCATTTATGGACCTCTGAGTCATTGATCTTCACTTATTGATATATTTTCTATCTACATTTTTCTCTGCTTTAAATTCCAAGTAGATGATCCAACCAACATCTTAGCTGCTAAATTACTTTGTTTCCTTAGCTTCAATAATCTTTTTGTCCGTCTCTTCTCCATGACCCACTCACATTATTATACATAGACTCTGTCATCAACCAAAACAATACCATCTTCCAACTTCAATTTCAAACATCTCATTCTATCATCTTCTATTCTTCCAGCCTACTTACCCTAAGACCCCACGTATGCAATTCACCAGCTCATCAAGACCATCAATTTATTAACCCTATAACTATTCATTATTCATAATAACCCTGTGTCCTCACATGCCACCTTATCTTGTTTTTCATGATCCAGCTCTATAACTAAAAAAACAAAACAAAAAACCTTTGCTATTGAATCGATTCTAACTCATGGCGACCCTATGTATTCTTATTACAAATATCCTTAACTCATTTTCCTTTATCCCTCAATCATTCATTTCTGGCAAAACCTTAACTCTGATTAAATCCAACTATCGGTTAACCTGTTCTTGTATCCAAGTGACTGAACATTGCTAGGGGATATTACTTAATTATGTTTATTGGTGTCACCCATGAACACATTGCCAAAGATAATGGCTAATTCTATGTCTGCATCTTCACTTCCTTCCTTTTTTTCCCTGTGTAAATTACCTATTATTGTGTGACGCAGCCTTGAGTATCTTTGTGTTTAAAATAATTATTAGTGCATTTGTCTTACACAGAATTCCCTCTGGGTACTATTTTTATGGGCCATTGGCATAACATGTTACCATTCTTTTTCAGCACACCAGGGAGTGCCAAAAATACAGGATCTCTTCACCACTATCTGGGCCAAGAAATACAATTGCCAGAAATTGCTATGGAACACATATTTAGAACATCAAACGTTTGTTTCCTATACTGTTTTAATTTGTGTCACCACTTATTATTAAGAACCTATAACATAGATCAGCCTTTAAATATTATTCATCTCACACACTTCGACTAACATTGCATCTCTGTCTGGTCCCCCATGCAAGATTTTAGACCATATGCAACTATCTCAACTTCCAACTATCATATATTGTTAAATGACATTTAACTTCCTTCTGTCAGACATTATTATATGCACCAAACTTCAGTTCCCTTAAAGCTCACCAAGCATGCTTCCTTATCTGGGACCATTGTTTTGTCCTAGATCTTGAACTCAATAAGTTCCAAATGTTGAATTGTTACAGAATCCACCTGCTTTAGGAAAACTGCTTTGTTTCTGCCGCAGCTATTATTGAATATTCTGGGGGAGGAGGGGAAAAGGTGTATGAAGGAAGGCTGTGTATCCTTATCTGTAAAATAAGAGGAAGAGTAGACAAATACAAGATTTTTGTGATATTTAAACGAGTTAATGTATGTGAATGTTTTAGTAGAGTCCTAGCACATAGTAAGCATCCAATAATTACCAGTTTTATAATAATTATTATTAACTAGCCCAATCTTTCAGTCCCTGGCTTCACATTGCCAAGTACTTGTCACTTCTTCCAGGGAAAGAATACTCAATTTTTTTTCTTTTTGGTTGGTTCTCTTTGCTTCTTCATTATCCATTCTCTTCTTCTCTCCAAAGAGTTTCTTACAATCTTCCATGGGCTTCTCTTCCTAGTAGGCATTTTAAAGTCATCTTCCTGTTTATTCACTCCAATACTTCAGTCCAGTTACATTGTATTCTATCAATATTCTCTGGAAAACTTATTAAATAATAATTGTAAAATAATACCCAAATGAGGGAGTTCCGGCAAAATGGCACTCTACGCAGAAGCACCACGCCGTCCCTCCACAGCAAAGATCCGAAAAACTAAGCTAAACAGAGAATACAACAATCCTGAAACCCTAAAACATCAAATGAAGAGATAAAGAACTCAGCCAAGCACCAAATGGAGTGAGAAAACTGACAAAGAACA
>NW_004444086.1:1947701-1948701 GCF_000243295.1 Trichechus manatus latirostris
GCTGCTTGGATTCCACACACCCGAATGGGTGGCTCTCTGAGTGCCATTTGTTGGCTGCTGGTGTTGCTTTTTTCTGCTTCTTTTTATTTCTTCCTTGCCTCTCACCACCTCCCCCTCCTTTCGTTCGAGCACCTCGCTCTGTGCGCCATCTTTGCTACTTCCTGAGGGGCTGCAGAGCTCCGGTTATTTGTGATATATGCTTTCCCACTCTCTACCCTTCTTCACCCACACTCGGCCGCCTCTGCTTCCCAAGGACACAGTCTCTTGTCCAGAAACACCAGCCCACACTGGCTGGCTCTCTGAGTGCCATTTGTTGGCAGCTAGTGTTGCTTTTTTTTTTCTGCTTCTTTTGATTTCATACTTGCCTCTCACCACCTCTCCCTCCCTTTGCTTAAGTACCTGGCTCCATGCGCCATCTTTGCTTCTTCCTGAGGGGTTGTGGAGCTCCGTTCGAGTGTGGAGCTGCTTCCTGGTTTGGGCTGCCGCGCTGGTGGGATCCAGGGCTTTTGTTCATTTGTTTGTTTTGAATTGTTTGTTGGTTTTCTTTCCCTTTTCTTGAGTTGGGAGCCCTTTCTGGCCAGGCTGAGCTGCGTGGCAGGGAGACGCCCCTTCGGCTTCCACAGACGTGCAGAGGGTTCCCTGAGGGAATTTCTTTTTTCGTTGGGTTTTTTCTTCTGTTTTTTTGGGGGCCCTTCTTGTGTTTTTTTTTTTTTTTTAAATATGTTTTGTTTTCCTTTCCCTCTTTTTCCCTTTTTGTCTTTCTTCATTGCTCAATTTCTCAACTCTCTATATCTTACTTCTCTTTCTATTCCCAGAATACCTGGCGTTGTATACCTCTATGCCTTCTAGCCAGCCTGTACTGCAACACCGAGAGTGACTTCCCCAGACCTCATAGCTGCACCAGTGGGATCCCTGGGAAATTTGCGGTTCTTTAACCTTTCCGATTTTTATTTATTCATTCTTTTCTTCCTCTTCCCCTTTCTGTTTTTCTCCATTTCAT
>NW_004444086.1:1954978-1990004 GCF_000243295.1 Trichechus manatus latirostris
ATGTTGTGGGGTTGTTAACCAATGTCATAAAACAACATGTGTACTTCTGTTTCATGAGAAACTATTTGTTCTGTATGCGTTCACCTGAAGTACAATTAAAAAAAAAAACAAAAAAACCCAAATGATACACCTGCTTGGAAGTAAAGATTCCAACAAGCATTAAAACTAATTTTAACTACAACCTTTGTTAATCATGTGGGATCCACGGAGTCAGTGGTACATTTCCCTTTGCAACATTTACCAGGAGCCCTTCATCACATGTCTATCAGTACAGCTAGATTACTAAAAGGAACCACAAATTTCTAGCCCCCTGGTGGTCAACACCATGATGCTATTCTCTACAACTGGCAGTATTCTTTAGAAAAGATGAAAATTTTCTATAATCTACATAAGATTCCACCAAAATATATGACAAGTCATTATCGAAGTCCCCTGCACAATGTACCACAGTTAAAGCCAAATTATTCACTATATCAAAAAAAATTGTTGTGTCATTGAATAGCACATGTGAAAAATGCTGAATTGACATATGTTGTGTTATATATTTTTTTAGAATAAAAAAGTTGTTGAAGGCCAATGTTTATTAATACTTAAAATCATGCATTTCCTTTATTTGTAATAAAAAAAAAAAGAATCTTGAAACCAAGATAAATTCTCAGTATTTTCTGCCTTAGCTTTGATCTAATCTTTTAGTTAGTGATAATTACATTTTATTTGTTGTTATGATGGTATATTATTTAGGGCATCAGGACCAGAAATGACCACTTACTTTTTATATGTATTATTTAGAGAAGTTAATATTTCTGAGCACCAGATTACAATAGTTAAAAAAAAAAAATCTAGATCATAGTATCTATCTGATAGGAATTATAAAAAAGAAGCAAGATTAAAATGTTTACCTTGACTAGTATACTGTGTGACACAGAATAAGTTCTCATCAAATCCCTAAAATGATCTTGGTAAAATTACTTTTGATTAATAAAGAAAAGTAAGGTGTTTCTCTAATGTATTACAGAAATCATATCCTATTGGAATTACCTGATGAAGTCCAAATCCAAGTGCATTTTGTTATGTGTATCTAATATTTATTCCAATTTTTGAAATTGTTTGACTTAATAGTTACCCTCTTGCAAAGCTCTATGGTTAAGTTTTTAAGTTTAACACACATATTGCGTGCCATTTTTTAGAAGCAGAAACACCTCTTTCTTCAGTTTCAAAGACTAAAGGCAAAATTAGGTGATTTTATTTTTTTAACAAATAACTATAAATCATTGCAATGATTCCATGTAGTTAATTTAGAGTTACTACAAATACTTAAAAAAGAAAAGTAAAAATAGACAAGAAAATACTAAGATATGAAAATATCTGACTTTTTTCAGCTCTAAAAAAGTAAATTAGCTTTCTGATGAAATTATGTACTATTTTGTTAGTTATATTTTACTTATAAAAGTATTCTTGCTGCACTATGTGATAGAGTACATGTATACCAAAAAAATAAAAACAAACACAAAACAAAACCCATTGCCTAGAGTCGATTCTGACCCTATAGGACAGGGTAGAACTGCCCCACAGGGTTTCCTAGGCTGTAATCTTTTCAGACACTTACTGCCAAGTCTTTATTCCCCAGAGCAATGTTTCAGTTAGCAGCCAAGTCCTTAACTGCACCAGCAAACCCAAACCAAACCAAACCCTTGCTATCTATTCAACTCCGACTCACAGCAACCCTACAGGACAGAGCAGAAATGCCCCATAGGGTTTCCAAGAAATGGCTGGTGGATTTGAACTGCCTACCCCTTGGCTGGCAGCCAAGTTCTTAACCACTGCGGCCCAACCTACCTGCAGCAGTTGAGTCCCTCAGCTGGACAGCCGTGCGTAATGAGCAACCCGTACAACCTTTTGGGACAGCCCTGCATTTTATGCCATGCAAAATAAAGAGCGATCATGGAAAGAAGTGCAAATAAGAGATGAAGTAAGAATAATGCTAACTTTTTGATTTTTGTTTTTTTTTTTTCTTCCCATTTCTAAGTTCTAAACCTCTTTGGGACAAAGGTTTATTCCTATTATCTTGTTCTTCAAATATTCTTGAATGCTTATAGGAAATTCTATTTTGCTAACGCAGCTTAACTTCATTTCTGTTACTAGAAATCAAAGAATTGTAGTTACTTACATAAATACTGGCTTTAATGTTTTACGAAGAATTTATAGATTTTTCTAAGATTCTGGCAATAAACTACATTGGACTGACATTTGAACTGAGTATGTCAGAGTGTTTTCTGTTTGTTTCTGGACTGATCTTCTGAAACTCCTTTCAGGTTAAGAGTTTTAGAGAATGAAAAATCCATCCTAAATCTAGTGAACAAAAAGGATTGTCTTCAGTTGCATGCATGATAAATTTAATTTTATAGTTTCCTCAGGCTGAACTGTAGCTATGTTGTTTGATATAATATGCCTTTCCTTTCTTTGAAACAGTTTGTAAATAGAACTGGAGAGGTAGTTAAAAAGAAAGAATCAGAGCTTTTGTACAAAAATGACTTGATGACTTGAAAGAAACAAAGATGGAAACAAAGGGATAAACACGAACAAGAATGGAACTGCTTAACGTACTAATAAGATCTCTGAGCAGTAGCTTATAGCTTACCAAAGCTTTTTTTGTTTTTCTGATTGTGGGGGAAAGGCTTGGCTTTTTCATAATTTGTGGCATCTTGAGGGTTCACAGAGCCATTTTCATATACATATTTACTTTCCTTCTACCTGGCGAAATGGGGAGTTATTTCTTGTTTTCTATCATTGTACATGAAAGGCAAACTCACTTGAGTACATGGCTCATTACATATGTCCTTTGCAATTATGTGTTTACAAGCATCCTTTCAGCATCCTTTCCATCTTCAAGGGGATGTCCCCGTCATTGTTTGGACTGTAGTAGATAGTTTTCCTTTTTACAATGACAATCACAGTTTGGGGACTTAGTCTTCGTAGCACTTACCATTTCTTGAATCTGAGCTGAGGAATTTAGAATAGCATCAAAATATACAAAAAATTTAAAGTATATAGGATTTATTCGAGCAGTCAATCTGTATGTATATAACAACAAAAAAAAACCCACTGCCATCAAGTCTATTCTGACTCATAGTGACCCTATAGAACAGAGTAGTAACTGCCCCATAGGGTTTACGAGGCTGTAAATCTTTACGGAAGCTGACTGCCACATCTTTCACCCACAGAGCAGCTGGTGGGTTATAACTGCCGACCTTTCGGTTAGCAGCTAAGCGCTTAACCACTGTGTCACTCCGGCTCCTTTGTATGTATATAGGGAGACCAATTTTGTTGATTAAACAAAACAAAACAAAACAAAAAACCAAATGACTCAATGCAGCTAGTTACAATGAGGTTTTTGAGAAGAGGAGGAAGTAGAATAGAAAATTAACCATTGGCTAATCTTAATGTGATTGAACGAACCATGCCCCCCCTTTACTGAGATCAGCTGGCATCAGGTCACTAGGTGGTCTCTGGCTGGGAGCGGGGACAGAAGGAGGCATTAATTTGCACACATCTTCAGGCATAGGAAACTCTGGTGACATACTGGTTAAGAGTTCAGCTGCTAACCAAAAGGGCAGCAATTTGAATCCACCAGGCACTCCTTAGAAACTGTGGGGCAGTTCTACTCTGTCCTACAGGGTCACTACGAGTTAGAATCAACTAAACAGCAATGGGTTTGCTTTTTTTTTTTTTTTTTTCAGGCATAGTCCAGAGGTTTGAAATAATAAACGTAGCTTAATTATTCAGGAAATTGCAAGGGTTATCTCTCAGGAAGAAAGGGAAATATCCAAAGTTAAATTCTTTGTATGAGATAAACTCTGAGCTAGTTTATAGTTAACAGATGTCTTTGTCAAGAAGGGGAATCTGCTCGACTTCATGGTCACTGTGTCTCCATGTTATTTCTTTTTCTGTTTTTGGGTATAGTTTATAATGGTTGATGATCCTTGGGAGTCTTCTATGCACTCAGAGAAATCTGTCAATTTTTGGCCCCAGTTTCTCTCTTCAACAACAGGTTAAAGTATCAATATCTATTTTCCTCCACTTATAGTTTCATTATATATTAACAAAAATCCCAAGGAAGTTAGTTTCTTAATCTCACTGGATTGATTTTGAAGTTTTATCTAAGATATAGTCACATATAAAGAAAATATTTTAGTTTTCATCTAGCGATTGCCTAATTTATGCATCTTTGTAGTATTTTATATATTAAATTCTTAGAATGAGCTTTGAAATACAAGAGACCTGGATCAAATGGTAGCTCTGCCTTCCACTGGATGGGACTTTCTGAAAGCAAACATACTGTTATTGAACCTTGTTTGCTCAAGTGTACAATATGTATAATAAACTTTACTTTTCCGGGTTATTGAAAGGATTAAAAATGATACATGCAAAGTGGTTAGCTAAGTGTGTAGTAGATGCTAAATAAATAGTAGTTATTTGGAAGGGATATAGATAAGCCTGTTAATTTATTTTTGTTGTTATTGTTGTTGTTAGTTGCTGTCAAATTAATTCCAACTCATGGTGACCCCATGTTACTTTCGGGCCTCGTTCTGTGCGTGCTTGCGTGCTTTAACTCAAAGTTTACAGTTCAAGTTAGTTTCTCATTCAAAAATTTATACACACATTGTTATGTGACCCTAGTTGCTCTCCCTATAATGTGACAGCACACCCCTCCTCTCCACCCCAGATTTCCTGTGTCCATTCAACCAGCTCTTGTCCCTTTTTGCCTTCTCATCTCACCTCCAAACATGAGCTGCCCATTTAGTCTCATGTATCTACTTGAGCTAAGAAGCACTCTCTTCGCAAGTATCATTTTATAAGTCTTATAGTCCAGTCTAATCTATGTCTGAAGAGTTCGCTTCAGGAATGGTTTCAGTTCTGGTCTAACAGACAGGCCTCATTTTTTGACTTGGCCTAATTTTTTATATGGAAGGTGATTAATGGGAATCATAGAAGAATAGAGAAGAGAGTCTGGTGGTTTGGAGGAGACGGCTCAGGATGTGAAACCATCAGTTAGGAAACCACTGCAGTCATTGAGCACCAAGATAATAAAGACTTCCTCTACCATGATGACATATAACCTGTTGCCGTAGTCGATTCCAACTCATAGTGACCCTATAGAACAGAGTAGAACTGATGACATATAAGTGGTGTTAAAAATAACCAAAACTCACTGAAATTTGAACATAAGATTTATTCTGTGCGGTTATTCTATATGCATATAGTGAGACCATTTTGATTCTGGAAAAAGCAAATGGCTCAAAGAAACTAGGTATGATGAGGCTTATAAAGAAAAGAGAAGGGAGAAATATCGAAGATCAACCATTGGCTAATCTTAACATGACCGACTGAACCCTGCCTTCTCCTCTTTACTGAGATCAACTGATAGCAAGTTACTTTTGGCCTGGCTGCTAATAATTTGGCCCTCCACCCACTTGCAGCCATGAGACTTTTTGAGACTTAAATTAGGAGGTAATGGTTTGACAACTATCCTTTTCCAGCAGGATTGAGATAACTTGTTTTAAAGCAGTTTCTGGCAGGCTTTTGCAGTTTGGGTCTGGCTTTTTATGGTTAATATTCGGTTTCATGGATAAGAAAAACCTTAAAATCAGAGTAAGATGTTTGTTATTAATTTTCCTATTCAACAGTGGGAAGGAATAAATTCCAGTGAGAAGATGGAAGAGATAATTTGAATACAGAATCTACAGGATTTGGTAATTGCTGGAAATGAGGATACAAGGAAAGACGGCAAATATTATTCCAAGGACTGAATCTGAATAGAGGGAGAAATAGTACCATTAACAAAAGTTGATGCTTTGGGAAGGATATACTTGATTTAAGAGATAATATTAGAGCCATTATTCCCTGTCCATGATCCTGAAAAATGTGACCCAGCTAGAGCTAGACCCACAAGGACACATCAACCTGAGGTATAAAGAGAATAGCTAGGACAACACTGGGAAGAATGGAAATTCCAGAACACTTAATCGTGCTCATGAGGAGCCTGTACTTAGACCAACAGGCAGTCATTCAAACAGAACAAGGGGATACCGTGTGGTTTAAAGTCAGGAAAGGTGTACCTCAGGGTTGTATCCTTTCACCATACTTATTCAATCTGTATGCTGAGCAAATAATCTGAGAAGCTGGACTATATGAAGAAGAATGAGGCATCAGGATTGGAGGAAGACTCATAACCTGCAATATGCAGATGACACAACCTTGCTTGCTGAAAGTGTAGAGGATTTGAAGCGCTTACTGATGAAGATCAAAGACCACAGCCTTTAGTATGGATTACACCTCAACATAAAGAAAACAAAAATCCTGACAACTGGACTGTCTTAGTCATCTAGTGCCGCCACAACAGAAATACCACAAGTGGATGGTTTTAACGAAGAGAAATTTATTTGCTCACAGTCAAAGTAGGCTAAAAGTCCAAATTCAGGGTGTTAGCTCCAGGGGAAGCCTTCTCATCAATGTTCCCCCGGACTAGGAGCTTCTCGGCGCAAGGACCCCTGTCCAAAGGATGCGCTCTGCTTCCAGCACTGCTTTCTTGATGGTATGAGGTCCCCCTGTCTCACTGCTCACTTCAGTCTTTTATATCTCAAGAGATTGCCTCAGGATACAACCCAGTCTTGTAGATCAGGTCCTGCCTTACTAACACAACTGCCACCCATCCTCCCTCATTAACATCAGAGAGGCAGGTTTACAACATACAGGAAAATCACACAGTACCAGGAATCATGGCCTAGCCAAACTGATATGCACATTTTTTGGGAGACATAATTCAAACCATGACATGGACCAATAAGCAACATCATAAAAAATGGAACAAAATATTGCAGTTGTCAAGGATTTCACTTTACTTGGATCCACAATCAACACCCGTGTAAGCAGCAGTCAAGAAATCAGACGATGCACTGCATTGGGCAAATCTGCAGCAAAAGTGCTCTTTAAAGTGTTAAAAAGCACAGATGTCACTTTCAGAACTAAGGTGTGCCTGACACATGCCATAGTGTGCCTGACTCAAGCCATGGTGTTTTCAATCATCTCATATGCATATGAAAGCTGGACAATAAGGAAGACCAAAGAAGAATCAATGCCTTTGAATTACGGTGCTGTCGAAAAATATTGAATATACCATGGACTGCCACAGAACGAACAAATCTGTACTGGAAGAAGTACAGCCAGAATCCTCATTAGAAGCGAGGATGGTGAGACTTCTTCTCACACACTTTGGACATGTTATCAGGAGGGACCAGTCTCTGATGAAGGACATCATGCTTGGTAGAGTAGAGGGTCAGTGAAGAAGAGGAAGACTCTCAATGAGATAGATTTACACAGTGGCTGCAACAATGGGGTCAGGCAAAACAACGATTGTGAAGATGGTGCAGGACAGGGCAGTGTCTCATTCTGTAGTACACAGGATTGCTGAGTCTGCACCTAACAAGAACAAAATAGGACAATCTTGGAAAACATCTTTTAGGGAAACCTTTCATATAAACAAATTATAAATAGCACAAAAGACCCACATATTTTCCACTCTTATCTTTTCTATTAGCATTTAATGAGCAGTAAGATTCATTGCACCAATGAAAACCCTCCTGACTGTTGTCACTGAAACCTGTACCAATGATTATTAAGACAGTTCAAAATATAGAATCATGTTGACATACCAGTTTTTAGCCAACCTGTGAGAAGGTGAAGGTTTCAACTGTTTCGCCCATTTGTAATGTTAATGTATACTGATCATTCTGTAACAGACTCAGGCAGACATGGCTCTGGCGGCATGCTTGTTCGTTTTTCCACTTTTGCTTATTCTGTAATATTCCTTGGACTCTGTCAGACATGGCTCTGGCAGCATGCTTGTCCATTTCCTGTTTTTGCCTCTTTGAATATATGCCAAATAAAACCTTTCCTTTTGCTTTACTATAACTTTGTGATGTTTTTACCCCAGAACATACTTTGATAGCAAAACAAGAAGAGGGAAATAAGAATGAGCAACTGAGGAGAGCTATTGGGACTACAGATAATGACAACAGAATTATCTATATGGAGGCAACAGGCAGGGCTTTGGCAGTATCACTCACTTCAAAGCAGCATGAAGGGCCTAAATTTAAGAAAAAGGGGAAGAATAAGGCAGAAAAATAAATAATGAAGGAAAAATTCATGGCAGTAGGAAAATTAGGACAACTGGAATTCTGACAGTCAAAGGAAGATATTTTCAAGAAAAGGTAGTAAGTTACGATGTAGAATTCTACAGATTCTCATGAGGATGAAGCTTGAGACAAGTTACCTGGATTTGGTCATAAGGGAGTCCTTGGTCATTAGTAGGATCCTTAGAGTGGTAACCAATCCAAAACCCACTGCCCTCAAGTCAATTCTGACTCATAGCGACCCTTGGGAAAGAGCAGAACTCCCCACAGGAAGCCAACTCCAGGGGAAGGCTTTCTCTCTCTGTCAGCTCTGGGGGAAGGTGCTTGTCATCAATCTTCCCCTGATCTAGAAGCTTCTCAGAGCAGGGACCCTGGTCCAAAGGATGTGCTCTGCTCCTGGCTCTGCTTTCTTGGTGGTAGGAGGTCCCCCTGTCTCTCTGCTCACTTATTTTTTATCTCAAAAGAGATTGATTTAAGACAAAACCTAATCTTGTAAATTGAGTCCTGCCTCCTTAACATAACTGCCTCTAATCCTGCCTCATTAACATCATAGAGGTAGGATTTACAACACATAGGAAAATCACATGAGACGACAAAATGGTGGACAATCGTACAATACTGGGAATCATGGCCTAGCCAAGTTGACCCATATTTTGGGGGGACATAATTCAATCCATAACGTTTAAGTAGCTAAATATTTTCAGAGTTACCAGTTTGAAAAATACAAAGTATATCTATAAGGATCTAGCTGTGGCATAGAAAGATTAATAAAAATGTGGAGGACAAAATATAGTGATTAAAGATACAGGCTCTGGGGATCCCTCTAGCTGGGTGTGATTTTTTTTTACCCTGCCACTTCCTTTGGACACAGGGGTCTGTGCCTGTTTCCTATTCCAGAAAATGAAGATGATAATAAAACTATCTCACAGGGTTGTGGGGCACATAGTAAGCACTTGTGAATGTTTATTATTATTATCTTAGATCAACCTGGATATAAAACTTGATTTGATCCTTCTTTCTAGTGAGAACAAGATTACTATTTTTCACAAATAACGTGCCCACATAAATAACGCACCCACACATATAATGCACATAAAGTGCCCAGGAAAATAATGCGCGAGGGGGTTGCGTGGTTAGCAAAAAAATGTAAAATGTGCACGTTATTTGTGTAAAAATATGGTAAGTCATTTAAACATTTAGTGTTCTAGTTTTCTCATCCATAAAATATTATGTTTCTTACAAGGTTATTGTGAAACTACGTCATGCAAAGGATGGTTATTACTATGCCCCATCCTTTCCCCAGTTATTGAACAAAGGAATCTCCAGGGCTTCAGACTGGTTCACTCCAGTCTGAACTCCTGCTGAGAATTTGCATTTCAACCCCAAATATACTGAATCAGAATCTACGGTTTATCAAGATCCCCAAGTGATTCTTATGTATAATAAATTTTAAGACCCACTGCTCTGCTAGTGGTTCTCAGAATTGGTCCCTAACCAGCATCACTAGCATCACCTGGGAACTTGTTAGAAATGCAAATTCTCGGCAGGGGTCTGAATTTGAAAAAAATCAGTTCAAAGCCCTGGTAATCTCAAGGAAGAAACCAAACAAACAAAATCAAGGAAGAAACCACAGAGCTTACAAATTCTAAACTTCTATTTGATTCTGAAATTCATACTCCAATACTCAAATACATGTGAATTCAAAATTTGTGTCTCCTTATAACATTCATTACTTTTACTGCACAACTAAAACATTCAGCATAGGAAAATCAAAATTCAGGAAAAAAAATCATATCTCTACTCCCAAAAGTAATTACAGTTAACATTTAGAACGTTGTCCTTGCAGAATTTTATCTATCTACCTACCTAACGAATTACCAAACAAAACTGGAATTAAAATATGTACAATCTTTAGTAACTTCAAATTTTTAGTTAACATATTGTGACATTTTTCCATGCCAATACCTTTCTACAGCATAACTTAATGCAATCATAGCTGCATATATTTCATTGCATAACTATACTGGTATTTATGAAACAACTTCCTGTGTTTATATTGCTGAACTCCTCAAAATATCATCAGATAACCTGTTAATAAAGCACTACAAACTCATTACATTAAGGAGACTAGCACTTTGACAGTCTTATCAGTGTTTCAGAAGGGGGAAGTCAGAGGTGAGTTTTGGGTTTGGCCTCAAGTGGCTTAAGAAGTTTTTCAAGGTGGGGAACTGATCGAGAATTGGGCAAAGTTCATGATATAATTAATTTAGGTTGGTGGCAACAGTGAAGTGAGTCTTGATACGTAAACTGATGAGCAAGCTATTTGACCAGGTGAGCAGATTACTGTCTCCAATAACTTGATCTGAAGGAATTTACTGAAGCAAATAGTAAAGCTATTTATTGATTTATAGTCTTAGATTTCCTAGCAAAGTTGTCGTTTAAAAAAACCAAAAAACAAAAAATTAAGTCATGTTGACATAGGTGTTCTACAGTTTTATCTAATTCATATGAACATAAAACCAGTTAAATCAGTTAGTTGTCTTGCAGTCCATTCCGACTCATGTTCACTCTATGTATGTGGAGTAGAACTACACTCCGTAAGAGTTTTTGAGGTTGTGGCCTTTTGGAAGCAGATCACTAGGCTGTTTCTCCTAGGCACCTCTTAGTGGATTTGAACGGCCAACTTTTTCAGTTACTAGCCAAGTGCTGAACTGTTTGTGCCACCGAGGGACTCCTCATATGAACATCCAAAAAGGAACCCATTGCCACCGAGTCAATTTTGCTTCATTGTGACCCCGTAGGGTAGAGCAGAAGTGCCCCATAAGGTTTCCAAGGGAGCAGCTGGTGGATTCAAACTGCTGACCTTTTGGTTAGTAGCTGAGCTCCTACTCGCTGTACCACCAGAGCTTCCATATGAACATAGATGGTCTCGATTATTAATGTGTTTTTATTATTTTAATATTAATTTTTCCAAGTATATTTTAAATACCCATTTATCTTTATTTTCACCACCACCTCTACCTAAATCCAAACTTCACTTTCTCCTATCTTGCCTTTTAAGCTGACCACCTTAGGATGCTGGAATTCATTTTCCACAAGGCAGCAAGAATGAACTTTATGAAAGGGAAATGTCACATCCATTCTTAAAACAGTCTGTCTGTACTATTCCTTCACATAGTTTAAAAGGTCCCAGGAGATCCTCTTCTTCCCATTCCTACAGCCTCATCTTGCTCACTGTACCTTAACCACACTGGACCTCTTCTGGTTCCTTGAATTTGAAATATTTTATCTGCTAGAATACTCTACCCCGTATCCTGTCTTTCATCTAGTCATCCGATTTCTCGTCCTTCAGATCTCATTTTGTTCATCTCTTCTCAGAAAAACCTTCTTTTCCTGTCTTCCCCTCACCCAGGACAAATATACATTCTCATAGTTACCTATATTCTTCTTTTATATTACTTAAAATTTTGAAGAATTATTGGTTTAATGCCTATCTTCCTCAGTTGAAATTAAATTCTATGAAAGTGGGGCAATATTTATGTTCCTCTACCTTGTATCCTCAGAGTGCCTGGTCCAATTCACACATATACACATTCATAATTTATAGACTAAATGTTGAAAACTTGATGGCATGATTTTGTACATTTAAGATGCGGGAGTTCTGTGTTTTACTTTCTATTTCTATTATTATATACTTTGACAACTCACCCAGGTTAAATGCTTCCACTTTTAAGAATGTTTTTTCACTCCCAAACTGAGAACACACCTTCCTTGTTAAATGAACTAAGCAGTTGTGAAAAAGAGGTGTTGCTCACAAATTAGCTACTAATTGAGTTTTTTTCCCCCAGATATAATAGATGAAATAGAAAAGCATTAAATATGAGTGTTTTAGAGAAAAATGTGAATGGCCCTTTCTGTTCTTATTGTTATAGTTCTTATAACCTCTAAAAATCTGTTTCTCCTATTGAACAGAAACCTAATGTGTGTGTGTGTGTGTGTGTGTGTGAATGGTAGGATGTAAGAAAGGTAAGCTGGTTCTTTTTTTTTGTTTAACTTCAACTATAGGGACCTGTTCTGACTGGAGTTGGGCCATCCTATAACATAGCTAACTATCAGTCACCACACTAGTGGCAACTGGCATAATATGGAAAAATAAAATATGGCAATAACCCAAATATTATATTTCCATTGATTTTTTAATTTTAATTTTACTCCTAAACTTTGAGTTATAATAATACCTTCTAATTATACAGGACATTTGATTTTAATTTTTTTTTTACATGCTTTGATTTAGATGGGGTCGGTTACGCTATATAGATGAATCAACCAGTTGCCATTGAGCTGATTCTGACTTATGGTGACCCCATGTGTTTCAGAGTAGAACTGTGCTCCATAGAGTTTTCAGTGGCTGTGACCTTTTGGAAGCAGATCACCAAGTCTTCCTTCCAAGGCACCTCTGGGTGGATTCAGACTGCCAACCTTTCAGTTAGAAGCCAAGGTCTTAATTGCATCACCCATGGACTCCACAGAAACAAGTAAGAGTCTCAAAACTGAGTTTCTTAAAGGATAAGAGTTTGTTTCTTTGGTCCAGAGCAGAGATTTTGGGTTAGTAACAGCTCTGCTCCATGAAGTCTTTCAGGGATTCAGGGTGACAGTGGCTCTGCTATCTTCAACATGATGTTTACAAGACTGTCCTAGGAATTGCCATCCCAGTCATTCAGCAAATGTAAAGAATATTAAAGAGTATCCATAGGCCAGGCCTGGGAGTGGTATACATCACTTCTGTTTATATGCTTTTGGCAAGCCCTTAATATAAAGGTAGGGGAATCTGGGAGAGGTATTCTAACTATGTGCTTGGTCCCAACTCTGTTTCTGTAGAAGAATGGCAGAGATTTTGGTGCATAGGTTAGCCACATGTATTATTTCATTGGGCAAATGGATTGTAAAACCTCTTTAGGTCTTTTGAAGGAATGAATGAGCATGTCTATAACCAACTTCCAGGAATAAGAATTATCAGGGTACCTGATAACTGGTACCTGAATAACAGTAAATTAGCTGGATATGCCATGTCATTATCCAAATAAGACAGAAGGTACCATAATTACTGTATTTTTATGCAAATAATGCACACCCTATAAGTATGTTTGTCAACCCTCCCCAACCCTGCACATAAGCATGCCGTGCTAATTTTTTTCTTTTTCACAGCACCATGTAAAAAAAAAAAAAATTGGCATAGTGGCATTTATAAAAGTACCTGGGGGGGTGGGGAGGGGGTGGCTGGCAAACAAAGAAGGTGCATGTTATGTGTGTAAATATACAGTATGCAGATTTGTTGATAAATTAAGAAAATACATTTTATAATCTATTCTGATGGGTACAGTTATGATACATAGCATATAGCTAACTCTTGGCATTGTCCCCTATGTGATGAAAACATTTTTTTTCAACTTTTGACACAAGTAATTTAAAATTTAAATTGCTGGTTATTAGAAAAAGTTAAGTTTTGAAAATGAAGAACAATGAGAAGGCACTGCCTCCTCTAAAGCTACAAGAATTAAGAGAAGAGTGCTGACCCAGGAATAGGCAACTAGATTAATAAAACATAACTGACAGTAATGAAGTGATCCCATATATATATGGATGATACAAAGAGTTCTTTCAAATAATTGGGAAACAACAGACTACTCAATGAATGCACTGACAAAACTAGCTATCTATCTGAGGAAAAAAAATAGAAGTATATCATACCATTCACAAAAGTAAATTTCAGATAGGTTAAAATACTAATCATAATAACAAAAACAATATTAGGAGAAAATACAGGTGTCAAAAACAAATCTGGACTTAGATAGGAGAAGCTTTATTCAGAAAGAAAGACTACTGCAGTAGGGAGAACTCTCCAGTCTCAGAAATCTACAAGTATCTCCAGGATTAGTCAAAAAAGGTTTTTCTTTTGTAGAGGAGTGAACAAGGCTAGAAAGAAATGGGTGTGGGCAAGAGGGATGAAAGGTGTCATAATCAGATAGTAGATCGAGAATGTTTTACCCTAAAGATGGGCTAGATCCCTGGGTGGCACAAACCGTCTGTGCTCAGCTACTAATGGAAGGTTTGTTGGTTTGAACCCATCCACCAGCACCTTGGAAGAAAGTCCTGGTGATATGCTTTTGTAAAGATTAGAGCCAAGAAAACCCCATGGAGCTCAGTTCTATTCTGTAACACATGGGGTCGCTATGAGTTGGAATCAACTTGATGGCAACGAGTTTGGTTTTTCGTTAGGAGAGGCTCTGAAACAGTGGTGGTGGGGCTTGTGTGCTGACTCAGGCAGAGGGTGGGACAAAGTTCAGGGACCTGGGGGAAGGAGGGAAGATTAACTAAAGTTTGGTTAACAAACATCAGCTAATCATTTATGGGGCAAAGAATAAGAATTTGGAGGGTTTGTGTCTGGCCTGTCATAGTAGTTAAATACGAGGGGCATCTGTGAGTCTTAGCTAAGTCATATAGGGAAGGATGGTAGCAAAGGTCAGTTGTTTTAGGGACAGACATTGTGGTCAGCTGACTCCTAAGAGAAACTGATAAAGACAGCCCATTCCTTTCCCTTTTTTACTGCTTGCTCCCAAGCCTGAGCAAGAGTTCATGAAGGAGTGAAGTCTGACTAACGCTTGGTCAAGACAAAGCAGAGGGAAAGAAATGAGCAACTGTGAACATTTGGTCATAGGAAAAACCTCTTAAACAAGTATAAGAAGCACACAGAAACAGATCACGCAGTGCTTTTTAAGCATGTAAAACACTGTAGTCTGTATCTCACTACAAAGTATAGATGACCCCTTTCTCTGAGACATCAGTGTTACTTGCATCCCTACCCCCAGCATATGACTGGTCACTCCTAGGGAGAAGTCCCCACCCACTAGAGCCCCACCTCTCTTCGGTGTGCCCCAACAGCCTGGTGGGCAGAGGAGGGGGTGGCTGCCCCTTCCCCGGCCCCCAGCCTTCCTTGCTATTGTCTGTGCTTTACAAAGAGTGTTGAATTATGGACACCCCTCAGGGCCCTCCCTGTCCCCAAGAACCTCTTATTTGTACTAAAGGCTCCATTTTCAAAGAAAAAAAAAGATGACTAGAGAGAGAAGTGATTGAAATATTTTAGCAAGGGAATGATCGGATCAGATTTTGTTTTCAAAAGATCATTCTGTCAGCTGCGGGGAGATGGAAGAGAACAAGAATGAATGCAGCTGGGAGACTGTTTCAAAAAAACTGAGAGATGATGAACGTTTGGTCTAGAATGCTGGTGATAAAAATGGAAAGAAATGAACAGATAATTCTAGAAATGGTTAGGGGTAGGAGTATGAAGTGGAGAATAGAGAAAAGTCTATGAAACTAACCAGGGCACGGACCAGTAATTGCCTGGTAGGGTGTACTAAAGATATTGGACTCTTTTCTTTTCTAAGGATATGTCAGGAGCTAACAAAGGTATTTGCACTGAGGAGAAACACATTAGATTTCTTTAGTGTGAATTCACAAACTGGTGACTGATACCTTAATCCAAGTGAATTTAAAACCCTCGAGTCAATCCCAACTCATAGTACAGAGTAGAACTGCCCCAGAGGATTTCCAAGGCTATAATCTTCATGGAAGTACACAGCCACATCTTTCTGCTACAGAGCCACTGGGTGGGTTGGAATTGCCCACCTTTTGGTCAGCAGCCGAGCACTTAACCACTGCACCACTAGGCCTTCTTTAAGTGATTTTTTAAAATTGTAATTTAGGTAGGTGAAAGTTCACAGAACGAACCAGTATCTCATTAAACAGTTAATATACAAATTGTTTTGTGACATTGGTTTCCAGTCCTATGACATGTCAACACTCCCCTTCTTCAGCCCAGGTTACCTGTTTCCATTTGTCCAGTTTTCCTGTCCCTTGCTGCCACCTTCGCTTTTGGGTTGGTGTGACCGTTAGTCTCATATACATGCCTGACCTATGAACTACGTCCCTCATATGTGTGACTGTTGGCCCTGTAGACCTGCCTAATCTTTGGTGAAAGGGTGAACCTCAGGAGTGACTCAGTACTGAGTTAAAATGGTGCCCAGGGGCCATAGTCTTGGGGTTTCTACAATCTCTGTCAGATCAGCAAGCCTGATCTCTTTTTTTTTGTGAATTTGAATTTTGTTCTACATTTAAGTGAATTTAGGTGGCCTAAACTAGGGCATTTGCATTGGGAATGGTATGAGGTATATGGACTTGTTACTGTTTGTGAGAATTAAGGGGGAAGAGCTGTTACAGGTGCTCCCTAAATTTCAACGATACATGGAGGAGGGGCAGGTGTACAGGGAAGGCTGGAGAGTAGTTAAATTTTAGATATCTTGAATTAGAGGTAAACCAGTGTCTGTTGATTCAATTCTGACTCAACATGCATGTTGAACCCTCAAGTATCAGAGCAGAACTGTACTCTGCAGAGTCTGAAGTAGAGGTTCAGGTGGAATATCCAAGAGGAAATTTCCAGTAGGGAGTTGGCAACTGAGGTCTGAAGCTCAGGGAGGGATCTGAGCTAGAGATATTGAATGTCATTAGCATTTCAATATAGTGGCGGACCCTGTTGGTGCTTTTCCTCCCCTTTCTCCAGAATCTCAGGTCTGTGTGCCCATCCCCCAGCTCTGTGTTCTTCCCTTCTAACACATTGTAGCTGTGACTTTTTCCTCAGTGGCATACCTTGGAGCTACAGGAGTTGTCTGACTTGCAAGACCAAGGGGTCTAGTCCATGGGAGTTTAAGTCCCTTCCTTTTTCCCTACACCATAGCTGCTGGCAAATGACTGACTGGGGACGGTACAGGAAAGCCCTTATCTCAATGGGAACAAAATCTGAGGTACAATTTATACTTCAGAGCTCCCTACAGATCCGGCTGGCGCACACAGATTTTTTGTCCAGCTTCCTCTACTTCCTTACCTTTCTTCTTGTCTAAGGGTCTGCTTCTGGGGAACCAGAGTTAAGACACACAATAATTAAAATAATGAGAGTGAAAAAAAGGTAGACCAGGAGAAATATGTAAAATAAGAAAAAGGCAGCTTAAGACAGAACCCTGGGGATCACTGTCCTTTACTTTAAGGGCACAGGAAGAACAACTCAGGAGTGAGACTGGAGAAAAGAGGAGATAGAAATGTTGGGGGTTGTCAGGGGTGAAGGGCTGTGATTAGAGAAAGTGGTTATCAGTTATGAAAACCAGCAGAGGAGAGAATTTCAGGTCAAGATTATGAAATGATACAGAGAAGCAACGTTAGTCAAGGAGTGAAAAGGATCCATTAAATATTGTAACCAAGAAGACTCACTACATCTTATTGGGCATTTAAAAAATTTGGAAGGCAAAGACTGATGATACATATATTCATTTTTTTAAAAAAAGATACTATTGAGTATCATTTTTGAGCACTTATTATCGCACATTTAATTGTGCCACGAGGAACCTGTATATAGACCAAGAAGCGGTCGTCAGAACAGACCAAGGGATATTGTACGGTTTCAAATCAGGAAAGGTATGCATCAGGGTTGTATCATTTTACAATACTTATTCAATCTGCAGCCTGAACAAATAATCTGAGAAGCTGGACTATATGAAGAAGAATGGGGCACCAGGATTGGAGGAAGGTTCATTAACAAAGTGGGATATGCAGATGACACAAGCTTGCTTGCTGCAAGTGAAGAGGGCTTTGAAGTACTTACTAATGAAGATCAAAGACTACAGCCTTCAGTATTGATTACACCTTACCATAAAGAAAACAAAAATCCTCCCAACTGAACCAATAAGCAACATCATGATAAATGAAGGAAGTATTGAAGTTGCTAAGGATTTCATTTTACTTGGATCCACAATCAACATCCACGGAAGCAGCAGTCAAGAAATCAAACAACGTATTTCACTGGGAAAATCTTCTGCAAAAGACCTATTTTAAGTATTAAAAAAAGCAAAGATGTCACTTTGAGGACTAAGGTGAGCCTGACCCAAGCCATGGTGTTTTCAATCACCTCATATGCACGTGAAATCTGGGCAATGAATAAGGAAGATCGAAAGAGAACTGACGCCTTTTAATTATGGTGTTGGTGAAGAATATGGAATATGCCATGGGCTGCCAAAAGAACAAACAAATCTGTCTTGGAAGAAGTATAGCCAGAATGCTCCTTAGAAGTGAGAGTGATGAGACTTCGTCTCATGTACTTTGGACATGTTATCAGGAGGGACCTGTCCCTGGAGAAGGACATCACGCTCAGTAAAGCAGAGGGTCAGTGAAAGAAAGAAGACCCTCAACAAGATGGATTGACACAGTGGCTACAACGATGGGCTCAAGCACAGCAACAACTGTGAGGATGGCGCAGGACCGGGCAGTGCTTCATTCTGTTGCACACAGAGGCACTGAGTTGGAACTGACTTGATGGCACCTAACAATAACATTATGGCACAAGCTGTGTGCTAGTGCTGGGGTGGGGACTGAATGGCAGTCTCTGCTACAAACAGGCCGATAGATTAACTACAGTCTAGTGTTGTAAGTGCAACGGTGGTTAAGTGAAAGTCATTACGGGTGCATAGAAAACTTAATTAAAAAAAAAAAACAAAACAGTTGCTGTGGAGTACGTCCAAGTGTGACAGAGAACTGTGCTCCATGGGGTTTCTAATGGCTGATTTTTCAGAAGCAGGTTGCCACGTCTTTCTTCCAGGACTCAACCTTCTACCTTTCAGTTAGCCGCTGAGTATTAACTGTTCGCACCACCCAAAAACCTTAAAATTTGCTAATTCATTTTCTCTAATTTATTAATGGCTCTACAGGCAAAATATAAATTTTGGTTTATATTTCTTATTTAATGTCATTTCCTGCTATAATTGTCTAGGCGGAGTTTTTGGTATGCATATGTGTCCTGGAGGATCAAGTATATGCTATCCAATATACTCGGAAGAAATAAGAGTTTCACTTTATAGATGTGGTTTCTGTTTATTCAGACATTTGCTTTTAGTAAAAATATTAATTTTTTAGCACCTGCTAAGACAGATAAAACATTTTCTGTTATTAGCTTTTATTTTATAAATACTTCAACTCTTCATCTCCAAATTCATCTTTCAGTAATGGATGGTCTGATACATTTATTACCTACTCATTGATCAACTGTATCTGGCTCTGTCAGGTTAAGTTAGCAAACCTAAGACACAATCACTGTGCCAAGGCATAAGAAAACCTAACTGGAAAAAGAAACAGCAAATTGCTTTTTTCCCCTTGCCTCCAAATCTGCAATGAAGACTGGTTACAATAAAATTCTCACAGGAATCTATTTATTATGAATGGATTCTGCACTTTGGGGAATTATCAAGATAACATTATCTCCACTGTTTCTTGTCTTGTAACTTTGTAGCAAAGGAAATCAATGAATGAAAATATCTGCCTTTGTTCAAGTATTGGAAACTTGTCTCTTCCCAGGGGGACTGTGGAAGTCTTGCGATTTTTTTATTCCAAGTAGCCAAACCAGAGAGAGAAAGAAAATACTTTTCTGTCTTTGGTTTTCATAATGTATTTGTATGTAATGATCATTTTCAGTCTATCTTCTATGACTTTCCTGCTGCTTGTCATATGATCATATCACAGAGAAGGGATGGGATACATCTATAGGAAGATTTAGGCCTGGACTTGGCCCTAACATGATTTCATCTGATTGAAGTCTAGCATCCCACTTAATGATAGGCCTCTGCTTACAACTACTTTTCAAACCACACCCCACCTCCATCCTTTGCTTGCTGTTACTGCCTTTCCAGTACTGAAGGGTACATTTTAAAACAGGATACATGTATGAGTGCTTTGCTTCCAGCTTAGCAAAGTAGAAAGCTGGGAGATAGAAGAAGTACACTGCTCTCAATTCTTGTATGATTATCCTAAATCAATTAAGAAACCTAATATGCTACTGTTCAGAAATTGTTTTTCCAATTTGCACTTCATTACATTTTTTAAAGCCACATTTTTCATTTCCTTACGTTGATTTGTGTCTTCCCAATGAGATCTAGCAACCTGAAACTTTTGGCATCTGTATTTCATTACAGTGTAAAATTTGGTAACGCCAATATACCAAAAAAAAAAAAAAAAAAAACCAAACAAACAAACAAAAAAAACCCTTAAGTTCCCTCTTCCTGAGGTGCCCTGGTGGCACAGTGGTTAAAGTGTTTGGCTGCTAACCAAAAGGTCGGCGGTTCGAACCCACCAGCCACTCAGCGGGAGAAAGATGTGGTAGTTTGCCTTGGAAACCCTACGGAGTAGCTCTGTTCTGTCCTATAGGGTCGCTGTGAGTCAGAATCAACTTGACAGCAGTGGTTTGGTTTGGTTTTGCCAAAAGAACAAACAATTTAGTTTATTTAAACATTTATTTTTAGTAAAAATATTAATTTTTTAGCACCTGCTAAAACAGATAAAACCTTTTCTGAAATGCAACCAGAATGTTCCTTAGAAATAAATATGGTGAGACTTTGGTTCGCTTACTTTGGACATATCATCAGGAAAGACTGATCACTAGAAAAGCACATCATGTTGTTAAAGTACAGGGTCAAGGAAAACGACGGAAACCTCAATGAGATGAACTGACATTAGCTGCAAAAATAAACTCAATATCATGAAGATGGCACAGGACTGGGCAATGTTTTGTTCTGTTATACATAAGGTCACCATCAGCTGGAGCCAGCTCAATAGCAACTAACAACAGCAACAGATGGTAACAGGCATTAAGGAAACTATAAAGTCGGGAATAGGAATTGTCTTAGGCGGGGTTCTCCAGAGAGCAAAACCAGTAAAACATATACATATATATAGAGAGAGATTTATATCAAGGAAGCAGCTCACACAACTGTAGAGGTTACAACATCCCAAGTCTGTGGATCAGGGTAGAGGCCTCTCCCAATTCACGCAGCCGCAGAAGCTCGTGAACCCAAGATTGGCAGGCCGGAGAGCAGGGTTCCTGCTCACAGGCTGTGAACGTCAACAAATTCCAAGATCGGCAGGCAAGACCGCAAGGTCCTGATTCACATAGCTGTAGGGGCTGGCAAATCTAAGATCAGTGGGTTGGGGAGCAGGACTCTTGCTTGCAGGCTGTGAAGACTGACAAATCCCAAGATCGACAGGTAAGCTGCTAGCTCAAGTTCCAAGAACTGGAGGTGAAATGACAAGAGGCAGCTGCCAGATCCAGAACAAGCCAATAACCTTGGTAAGGCGAGAAAGAAGGAAGTAGCCAGTGGAGGGCAGGCAGATGAAGACTGAGGGGTAAGCTGCCACAGGCCCCGACCCCCACCCCCATCCCGTACTACTTAGCAGATTCCCTTATGGGGGTGATCACATATCAAATTTCAACAGGGAAGCGACCACAACATTATACAACTGCCCAAACACTGAGAATCATGGCCTAGCCAGGTTGACATACAATCTTAACCATAACAGGAATGGAAACTGTGTCTGAAATAGGTGCAATAATTAATAGAGTAGCCAGGAATGACCTTATTGATAAGGTGGCATTTGAGAAGTGATTGGAGGTAGGTGAGGGAATGGGACAGGAGGATAGCTAAGAGAAGAACATTCTCCAAAAGGGAACAGTAAACTCCCTAATCAGGAGCATGCCAGGTGGGTTTCAGGAACAGTTTGAGGAGGCCAGTGTGGCTCAAACACAGTGAGCCAGGGCACAAGATGAGGTCAGAGGGAGTAAGGGTGGGGAATAGATCTCTGAGGGCCTTGTAGGCACCAAGGCCATTTTTAGAGCTTTGTGTTTAGTTCAATTGAGATGGGAAGCCCCAGGAGGTTTTGAGCAAAGGCATGATTTGATCTGACTGAGGTTTTGAAAGAATCATTATGGCTGTTATGCTGAGACTAGAATGAACAGGACAAGGGCAGAAGGCTATTGAATAAAACAGGCAAGAGATGATAGTCCAAATTCATTTCTGTATAACTTCTGATTAGGATACTACCGAAATAATTTTATATAATGTAGATTCGCCATGAGTTGGCATCAACTTCATGGCAATGGGTATAAGAGGTGAAAAAAATCAAAATAATACAGTGCAAATGATCACTATATACAAATACCAAAACCAAACCAGTTGCTGTGTAATCAGTTCTGACTCATGCTAACCCGATGTGTGTCAGAGTAGAACTATACTCCACAGGGTTTTCAATGGCTGATTTTTCATAAGTAGATCATCAGGCCTTTCTTTGGGAAGTACCTCTGGGTGAACTGGAACGTCCAACCTTTCACTTTGCAGCTGATTGTGTTAACCACTGCACCACCCAGGGGCTTGGTCTTATAACTATATTATCCTAAGTATGGTATAAAACTGTCTTCATTAAAAATATTTTCAGTCACTATAATTAAAATACTGTGCCTTCCAACAACCTTTTAAAGACACCAAGTTTCTATTATTCAGCTTATAAAACTATCCCATGTTCATTTTAGAATATTTCAGCACAGAAAATAATAATCACTGGGCCACTGACTATATTAATAAAACTTGACCTTATCAATGAAAATACTAACCTAGTTCCTCATTAATGACAGCCAAATTAAACAATAAAATAATCACAAGGGTGTGGATTCCCTCTACTGCCCTACTCAACTATTCCCATTATGTTCATGGAATCAGTAATGTACGTGTCATCTAGTGCTGCTCCAATAGAAATACCACAAGTGGATGGCTTTAAAAAAGAGAAGTTTATTTCCTCAGAGTAAAGTAGGCTAAACATCCAAATTCAGGGCATCAGCTCCAGGGGAAGGCTTTCTCTCTCTGCTGGCCTTCTCATCAATGTTCACCTGGACTAAGAGCTTCTCCTCCGCCCAGGGACCCTGGGTCCAAAGGACGTGCTCTGCTCTCGGCATTGCTTTTCTTGGTGGTATGAGGTCCCCAACTCTCTGCTTGCTTCCCTCTCCTTTTATCTCTTGCAAGATAAAAGGTGGTGCAAGCTACATCCCAGGGAAACTCCCTTTACATTGGATGAGGGAATATAACCTGGGTCAGGGTGTTACAATCCCACCCTAACCCTCTTTAACCTAAAATTACAATCACAAAATGGAGGACAACCACACAATACTGGGAATCATGGCCCAGCCAAATCGACACACACATTTTTTGGGGGACATAATTCAATCCATGACAGTACGTACGATGAAATTTAAATGCGTTTTGGCACTAAACCCAAGAAAGAATAAAAGCCACTGTTATTCTACTATTAGGAGTCTATACGTTTTGAATTTAACTATTTTGTAGCATTATTTCTGAAATAAAGAGCCCTGGTGCTGCAATGGTTAAGTGGTTAGAACCCAATACCTGCCCTGCAAGAGAAAAGACCTGGTGATCTGCTCCCTTAAAGAGTATAGCACAGGAAACACTACTGGACAGTTCTACTGTCATACAGGGTCACTATAAGAAAGACCAACTAGATGACACACAAGAAAAAATTCCTGAAATTATGCTGAAGTAGAACTGACAGAACCTTTGACTTGATTGTCCTTTTAAGTGGTCCAGACTCCAGAAATAATCGTCAATATTTGTTTAAATAAAATCAATATTTTAATTAGTCCAACATAAAGATCAAGGAACAATGCAAATATAGACTACGGAGAGTGCTTAAAAAATGTACTCATGTACTGTCTAATAATACATTAGTATTAAAACTCAGTTTTTTTTATTGCCCCACATAATTATCACACTTACAATTATCTGTAGTTTAAATAACTGAGACAAATACTGTAATTACGGAGACTTCATTACTTGAATATTAAAACACAATTCCTTCAGAGGTGTAAAATTTTATATAACTGTTTCAATTTTACTTTTTCATTTTTAGATTCACAGACAGCATACAGCTAAACATTTAAAACACATATATAAAAATCTTTCGCCTAAACAAATTTTTCAACTTTATAGCCTAAACATTAGTATTTAGACATATTTTTTCTCTATGCAGTTTTTTTATCACATCTTATACACTGTTACAATTATTTTTATGACTCAGAAACAAACACATATTAACTTCAATTGTTATAATTAGCATGAATAATTATGGACACTTTGAGTAATTCAGAAGAAACTCAATTATTGGTAGAATTGCATCCCCCAAATCAGGAAATTAGAGAACCTAAAGATTATGAATGACCATGGGCAAGGCAATTAATATCAGCCCCCAGGACAAGTAACAACCTTTATAGGCCTGAGATTTCCTGTATGGGCAAATTTTCTTTTGCATCCTTTCCCGCGGTAAAATTGTGTCCATGATGTAATGTTAATGATTAACAAATTAGAAATAGAATTGCAAGGTTTTCATTGCCTGTACTGGAGAACAAAAAGCACTAATCTCAAAAAAATCGTTCATAACTCTTGTCTTGTGGTTTGCCCCTAAATGTGCAACTGTATATTAAAGATACAGGGCTGGAAAACACGGCCCAAGGGCTGTTTTAGCAATCGCCAACAATTTATTTTTTAAATGTAATGCGTAATTATTTTTTCTTGTAGTTACTGTAAACAACAACAACAGATATGAAAATGCAGTAGGACGCATTCCTGAACTGTTAAGTGGTTTTTCACGGACCCATTCACGGAGTACATTCATGTGTAACTACCCGGTCCAGAAAGCATTCGACCTCTCCTTTTCCTTTTACAAAGCGAAACGGGTTAGACGCGTTCATGTGATGCCGGTGACGTCAGCGCCCACCGGGTCGTGTGACCAACACTCAACCTTTCTAATTCCCCGCCCCGCGGCCTCCGTTAGAGCGGCAAATGTCGCGAGAACCCGACTTACTATCAGAACTTAACTGAGGTTACAGGGAGTTCCTCGGTAGACAAGGGAAGGTGTGGCAGAGTTTTTGCTTTCGTTCTATTAACATTCATGGCTGAAGCAAGGGCCTGTTGACAGGGTCTGAGCAACCCGGCCTGAAAAACGGCAGGGAAGGGGGAGAATGAGGTTGCAGTCAAATCAGTAGTTAAACGTGGCGCAGGGGCGGACGTCGCCCCTCACTAATGGGGCTGCGGGGGAAGGAGAATACCCGCGCCGGGCGCCTGAGGGGTGGCGGCGCGGCGAACGCGGCTTCCGCTGGGGTGGGACTCGACCACGGCAGGGAGGCTTTGGGAACCTGCGAACCTTCTCTGGAAGCAGCCAGCTGCCCACATCCGGCCCCTGTTGTGTCAACACAGAGCGACGCCGAGATCAAGTGGTTGCGCCCCTCGCCCTCCCGCCCGGGGAACCGCGGCCCGAGAGTCGGCCTAGAGCGGTTCCCAGTGCCAAGCTCCCAAAACAGGCGGGGGCCTCCGAGACCCCCAGAGGCTGCCCCGGGCCGTTCTCGAGCTGCCCCGCATCCTCCCGCTAAGTCAGTCCCAGTTTTGGGCACCAGCCTTTCTGCGGGTTTTAAATGGGTAATTTTGACATCTGGCCTCATTCACCTAAACCCCCGCACATCCTCCACCCACCTGGTCTCTCCCTGGACGGGTGTGCTGAGCGCGAGTGTGTGAGACCGACGGAGGGCGAGCGCTTCACGAAGGGAGAGGGTTGGAGTCGCTAGGAGGAGGTGTGCGACCAGCGAGGAGGGGGCTTCTTGAGGGAGGGGCGGGAGGAGGCGCTGGGGACGGAGGCGGAGGCCTGCGGACGACTGCCGAGGCTTCGCCTGAGCCGAGTGCTCTTTCTCTCCTGGCGCCGTCTCAAAACCGCTCGGGCTGGTTTTGGTGCAGGAGGCCGCCGAGGTGCCGGGTCCCGCCACTGCCGCCGCTGCCGCCGGGAGGAAAACCGGCCCTGGGCGCGCACGCTCGACCGAGCCCCAGCGCACCCCGCGCCCGCGCCGGCTGACAGCTGCAGCTGGGCTCGAGCTGCCCTGCCCACTCTGGGCTCCGCGGCCTCGATCCCTCGGCACTCCGCCCCCGCCCCCTCGGGCTCCCTCCCCTCCGCCTCTACCCCTCCTATCCCTGGTGCGGAACATTTCGCAACTGCTCTCCTCTCTCCTCTTGTCCGGCTGTTTTTCCATTTTCGGGCTCCTGTTTTTGAGTACTTTGCCCTCTGCATTTGGGGAGAGGGGCTGGAAAGCGGTGGGGTAGAGAGTCCAGAGAAGAAGGAAGCGAGGCCGGAGGAGGAGTAGGATCGGCGGATAGTGGGGAGGAGACCCCACGCCACCCTTTCTGGTCATCTCCTCTCCCGCCCCGCCCCTGCGCACACTCCCTCCTGGGCGAGCTACTTTGGGACCAGGAAAGTGAGGGCGGCCCTAGGTGACAGCGCTGCAGGGCCAGTCCCGGGAAAGCCGCGCTTCTGCTCGCGTCTCGTTCACCACGCTTCCAGCCAGGGGCACAGCCCGGACCGAGGATGGCTTCGACCACAACCTGCACCAGGTTCACGGACGAGTATCAGCTTTTCGAGGAGCTCGGAAAGTAAGCGCCTTTGCCCGGCATCTCACGTACCCTTTCCAGCAGAGGGCGGGTCGCGTTGCCCCCGACCCATCGGCCTCCGCCGTGGGGCGAGGGAGTTTGGAGGACTAGGGGAGAGGGAGGAGAGCCCCTGATTTGTGCCCTCTGCCTGCCTTAGCAAGGGCGAAGACAGAGAAGGGGAAACCCGCCCCCCAACCTGACTGTGACCCATTCTCCTAATCCCTAGCCCACCTTCCCCCGCTCCCTACCCTGTTTGTCCGAGAAATTTGGTGAATTTACGATCTCTGCAGTTGTAGCTGTCATCCTGAGGAGTGTGCGCGCGCGTGTGTGGAGACGAAACAAGAATCCATGTAAAATGCAACATAGATCATGTTTTCTGTAAATAGAGATGCCTCTGGGTTAGCAGGCGTGTCGGCAGTCTGACCCACGTACCGATGGGAACTCACCGCCACAGACGGTGCCATATTTATTGATGCCGAAAGTTCAACTTCGCGTAGAGTCTATTTTGCGTCTAATAGTTCTGTCCAGGAAAAAGGCAACCCAACGGAACCCAACCCCCTGCCCGGTATCTACTATTATTCTTTGCATTAGATTACTAGCACACCATCATCCTTCTCAGGATTTACGTGTGCATCCTCCTGTTCTCTGCGAGGATTTATTCAAACGGGCAGCGGAAAAGCCCTCTGGTGACCGGGAGGGCGCTTCCCAAGGATAGCCTAGCTTTGAATAAAACGACCTCCTACACCCGAGTGGCAGAACTACTTGGATGTGTTAAGGGGGCAGGAGACCTACTCAGGACCTCTGTAAAGGGACCTAGGGGCCGAGCCATGAACCGTTGATTTATGTAGCATCAAACCCAATTCATCTATCGCTAGTTTCGACTGTTATGAAGGGGGTGCATTTATGTGTATGTTGCTGATTTATACAGTTGAATTAAAGGCAATGTAAATCCCTTTTAAATGTAATGAAAACTATACCCTTATTTATTGTCTGCTGTTAAAACCTGGAGAATATGTCGGAAGAGCAGCTTAATTCAAATCTCTCCCCTCCCCCACCCCAAAACAGGACGTTGAGAAATCACACATACCAGGATTTGTTAAACCACACAAATGTGCTCAAGCTTTATATTTTAATGAAAACAATTGCCATACTTACTTAGGGCCACGTTATTTTTTTCCGTATCTAATAAATAGGCAACAGATTTTTGCTGCTGCTCCTCAGCCCTGTTCCTTGTAGGGTTTTCCCAGAGCATTTGGTGCTGTGTGAGTGTGAATTGTAAAATGTTTTCAAATTTTATGCGCAAACAAGAGCCGTCATAATTGGCAGTTCCTTTCATTTTGTTGATTAATTAAGTGAACTCCCAGTTAAGTAAAATTTACTTTTTCCCCCCCAACATTAAAGAACGTCTGGGTTTCCAGGAGAATTGTTCATGTTTTGGATACTACTGTAGTGCACTGATATTTGGCAATCCACTAAAATCAATAAAAATGCTCAGATTGTTGTAATTTCTTTTGTAGAGTATCAGCTGACTATATTGATGACTTGCTAATTATTGATTTTCAGGGGGGCATTCTCAGTGGTGAGAAGATGTATGAAAATCCCTACTGGACAAGAATATGCTGCCAAAATTATCAACACCAAAAAGCTTTCTGCTAGGGGTGGGTATTTTTAACCACATATATATGTTAATTTTCTACTTGTCATGTTGATTGTTGGTTCTGTTGTATGTAAATATGTCATAGAGTTATAATTGAATTGTAGACTTAGGTATCGTATTACATATTGGGGTTATTTCCTTCCTGAATGACTCTTGGTTTTTACCCTTTAAAAATAAAGGAACAAATGTAATTGTTATTATTTAATAAATTATTATTAAAATTCCACCTGTCCTATGAGGAGTAGCATAAATAACTATATTTTAAAGCTAAAAGATGTCACTAAGTGCATTTTGCCTTCAGTACTAGTGGGAAATAACTTTCAGAAGGACCCTGGAATGGAAAAATATAAGTCTCACAATTGTCATAATTCCCTTTTGCTTTTGAGAGGAAAAATACATCATAGCTCAGTTGAATCATATTTTTTCAATTATAGTTACACTTGAACTTAATTCACCAAGGCATATTTAACACTAACAATAATTTACGAATACTATGTTCTAGGAAGTTCGACTTGATTTTGGTGTTTTTGTGTGCAGCTCAGACTTTGCTTGGTCTTCTGCATTAAGTCTTCTCACAGTGTCATGTAATAGATTTTACACATGCAGTTTATAGCCACAGAGATAATTCTTACTCATAAAATAGCTGTTGACATAAGCAAAAAAACTTGGAGGAACCTCAGCGTGATCTTTTTATTTTGTCAAACTCTTGAAAATACTTGTCTGCGGTATTTTCATGGGAATTTATGGCTGACGAAAATGAAATTAAAATGAACAGATCGCCATAGTGTAAGCCTGTCTCAGTGACCTGGTTTATTTTAAGTAATGAGAGAACAAATTCCATTAGGGTTAGTTTTCCTTATTTTACGTGTTTTTAAAAAGTACTTTTTACTAGTATCTTGGTATCATTACCTTTGGTCTTTGCTGTGATTAGTTTTTCTGTATTTGTTGCAAATTCTAGTTTTAACTTGTACAGTAGGTTTAATTAGGCATGTCAGTTTATTCGGTTGGATGTTGTAATTTATTTAATCTGATTTTAATATGATTCGGAGGAAGATCTTTATGGTAAACTAACCAGCACTGTGGAATCACGTTTTGAGAACTGAGAAGCACTGTGTGCTCAATTAATGTTCGCCTTTTCATCTCTACTCCACGTGAGTGTTTTAACAGTGAGGAGTTGCTAAAATGTAAATGCCATTTAGTTTTTTAAAAAGGGGGAAGAAAAATGTAAATGTGTGATTAAATTGTTTCAGTGCTTATATTCTTCCTCCATGCTGGTACTTTTGACAAGAATACAAACCAAACCAAACCACTGCTTTTGAGTCCATTCTGACCTTATAGGTCATAGCGACTCATAGCAACCCTATGGGACAGAGTAGAACTGCCCTATAGAGTTTCCAATGTTGTAAAACTTTACGGAAGCAGACTGCCACATCTTTCTCCACCGAGTGGCTGGTGGTTTTGAACCACTGAACTTTCGGTTGGCAGCCGAGTGCTTTAACCACTGTGCAACCTGGGCTCCTTTTTGACCAGAATGGGGAGTATCAGTTCTTTTGGGGGCATTAAACACCTTCCCCAGATCTTGCACTGGCTTTTAATTTTCTCTCAAATCAGTCTTGAGCTTCACTTTTACTAATTTCCATAATTAGAGTCATCCCTCTTTATCCACCCAAATTCATACTCCCTACACCAGAATATACATACACTTGTCCCTGCTCACATACCTTTTACTGTGTTCTGCTTCCAGTCTGTGGAAGATAAGTCTTATCTAGGCTGATGGAACTCCTTTTCCCCTCTACTGTGCCAGTGTTCCTGACCTGCTCATATTCTGCTTCACAGGACCACATAGACTGAGAGACTTCTAATCCCTTCTGGATTTAATGATTCTGATTATTCCAACTACACTTAGGAAAAGTAGCTAGGATGAAGAGTTAGAAGTCATGCTTCTTGTTCTTCCTCTGCAATTTTCTTTCCTTGTGACTGGGCATGCTGCTCAGTGTTAACCTGCCAAAGAATGTGGTCGTGAAGAACGTCATCTGTAAAATGGGGTGATAATATGACTCTTCCATATTGAGTATTGTCAGGAGTGAATGAGCTGATATAGTGTAGAACAGAGCCTGCCACGTAATATGCATTCAATGAATATTAGCTGCTGTTATTATGTGATAGGGTTGTTGTTAGGGTCACATGAGGTTACCTATATGAAAGCAGTTGGAATTTATAAACCCAGTGGCAGCTTTGGTTTAGCTGTGAGAACCTGATTTGAATCTTGGTCCTGCTATTTAATGTGTAAACTTGGTTCAGTCACTTACCTTTTCTGGGTCTCAGGTTCTTATCAATAAAATGGGAAAGAGAAATACTTGTCTTATGGGGTGTTTCGAAGAGTCAGTGAATTTATAGACACTGTTGCCGTCAAGTTGATTCTGACTTATAGCGACCCTATAGGGCAGAGTAGAACTGCCCCGGAGAGTTTCCAAGGGGTGCCTGGCGTATTCGAACTGCCGACCTTTTGGTTAGCGGTCGTAGGTCTTAACGCTACGCCACCATGGTTTCCATGAATTTATAGAAGCCCTTCTTAAATTACAAAGTGCTATGTCAATTTTAACTACTATTGCTGTTCACCTGTAAAATATTATAGTACATCTCCTTCAAAAAACTCAACAGCTTTATTTTATATCCTCACGCCAATTAGAATTGGTTATAGGATATTTGTACCTTCGTGTATATATATATTTGACCTGTACTCATATGAAATTATAAACTCCTGAAGGAAAATACCACGCTTTCATTTTTAACCTATATGCCACAGCATTGAGGGCATAGGAGAGGCTCAGTACAGAGTGACTGCAATCAAATGTGGTTATTAAATCTTTTATAAAGGACTTAAGGACCCAAGTTTACCTCTAAGAACATGCAAATTCTGCAAGTAAAGAAATCCATAAAGTAGTGTATTAAGAGCAAATGCTAAAAAATATGAATTCTTTCAAAAAATGCTCTCAGAATGAAATGATCCAAAAAAAATTTTTTTTTGTGGGATGATTTTTAAAAAGAATGAGTATATTAAAAGGGAAATAAAGAATGATATGCAAAATAGCATGCTTATTTTTTTTAAGGTACCGATGTTTTTGGCTGCATATGGAAGTTTCTGTGAAACGTAATTTTTTGTGCAAAATTTTGCTTCTTGCATTATTTGAAATGCCATGCATTTGTAAATCCAAACCTTAAGCTTATTTATTTTAAAGAATAGGCAGGTCCTCCAACTCAAATGATGTTCTTTAAGTGTAACATTACCACTGAAAAAGAAAAGGCCATTATCAATAAATCTAAGACTGTGAAGGAATTGTCAAAAATTTGGCTACATTCCTACATAAATTTGCACATCCAAGTATACTGTCACCCAGGCGTTTTTTCTGTGCCTAGATTTTAATGGATTTGCACCAGACAGTTTCGGTTGCATTTCCTCTCAGCTGTTAGTCACACGCACCATGTTTGGGAGATTCAGAGTCTGTTGAAGAATTTTCTCTTTTGCGCTAACGTGCATGCACAGAGCATTCGTTATGCAGTACTAAGCAGGTAGATAAGTAAATTCATTATACATAATTTGGTTTCTTTTTTTTTTAAAAAATAGTGTAGAAACATCTCTAAAACACCTGGTGTTTTATATGTAATTTCCATCTTCTGAAAAGTGGTTTTCTGTTAGATAGGAATAAGAGGGTATGCTTACTAAATGGTGAATAGTGATAATAGAATTTTATCTCATATATTCACCATGAGAATTAGAAGTTGCATCATTTTAATCCCAAGCAATTAGGTTAGTACTTAAGAAATGCAAATTTGCTCTGTTGTTTTGGTATTATGTCTATTTTGACATGTTTATTAATGTAAACTCTTGTCTAATTATGTTAGGTCCGTAACGGGCAGAGATTGTAGTTCAGTGGACTGATGGTCGGGATGACAGATAGCTTTAGAAATAGTACATATTATTTATTTTGCGTTTGTAATCTTTCTGGTGGTAAGAAATTTTATATGGTTGTAATGACGTCTTGGGTTTCATTTCTGTGTATTTTTTAATCCTTAAAAACTAAACTGCTTATTGCATAGAGTCTGATATGCCATAAGTCATTGTTTTTGTAAGTATAATATATTATAAGTTTGAAATAACAGATGCTGTTACAAATATATTTTACTTGTACTCCATTGCTAAAGTCATAAAGGGGTTTCAGTGTATATTTCTGTAAAACTTCATATATAATGCAGTTAAATTATTTTGGTATTATTTGATTTTATTAGTTTTAATTCCCAAATTGGTGATACTCACAGAACCTGAATTAGGACTTCATGAAACTACTTGACCCATGTAGACAAAATTAGCTGTCAGCTAGAAAATCTGAATGTTGCATATATGTCACAAAGTAGTCTTTCTAGTGTCGTAATAGGGATGTCAAAAGCTAACGCTTGGTACTTTTTTTTTTTTGACAGTCCAAGCACTCAAATTACTGTAATTTCTCATCCTCATGGTTACTTGTCTTGATTGAGAAGTAGAACTGAGACTATATAGATGAATCAAGTTGTTCTGATTTTGCATTAATGATTTGGCAGTTTGGAACTAATTGGACTAAATTGATAATTAGTTTTGAAAGTTTCTTGGCTAGAATAATGTTTTGAGAAAAAAATTAGTAAATCGTTTTTATTTTGTACATGAAATCTCCACAACTCTTCAATTATTGGCCCCCAAAGTGGCAGGTATCATTCTATTTATTTTCTGTCCTTTAGTTATGTTTAGTTGTATTTACATTCTTACTGGCCTTGATATTAGACGTTTATTTTCCATTTTTTGTGAATGAGAATATTATTGATATTCAAAACTAGTTAGGATATAAAAATAATAAAAATTTATATCTGCATTTCCAGGAAATAAGTCTTTTCTGTATTACAACATTATTAAATAAGACAATATTTAATAAGGGATATGGTTGTCAGGTACCTCACTATGATATTAAAAACTGGTGTCAACCTCTACCTGACTGGTTGTGTGATAGGTGATAGGTTCCACAGGTGATAGAAGTTGAATACCCTGAGAATCTTGATTGTTTATAAAATTAGATTCATATTTTTCATATCCATTGAGATATTAAAGCAACCAGATATAAAAATTACAATTTAATAGAAAATGACTTTTTATGAGTTCTTGTAATGTTAATTATGGATTACCATAAAGCACATACTGGGATTCTCTTAAACATTTAATTTATTTAACTAGAAAATCTTTCAATTAAGTTTTGTTAGTGTTTTTTCCTTGGGCTGATAGTGAGGCTGACTCTTGGTGTTTTTATGGCTGGGCTGGTTTTTTTAAAAATATCTATCCCTTTCTATTTACTAGGCTGTAGTGTGTATAGTGTCTGTAGATCATTGGCATTCAATTAATGATTCTTTACATAGGAGGCTGTGATAAGGCTGTTAAGATGTAACAGTATCATTTAGGAAGTTGCTCTGCAATACATTAAGTGGAGTATTAGCAATATTTTTACTCTAAAACATACTACATTTATAATACTGCATTTTTGCACAAATAACAGGTACTTTCTGTGTTTGTTTGCCAACCGTTCCCTCTCCCTGGGAAGTAATTTCATAAGCACGCTATGCTAATTTTTTTAACCAAACCAAAAAAAACAAACCCATTGTTGTCGAGTCGATTCCGACTCATAGCGACCCTATAGGACAGAGTAGAACTGCCCCACAGGGTTTCCAAGGAGCGCCTGGTAGATTCGTACTGCCTACCTTTTGGTTAGCAGACATAGCTCTTAACCACTATGCCACCAGCGTTTCCATTTTTTTTACAGCAGCAGGTAAAAAAAATTGGCATAGCAGCCCTTAGGAAAATACCTCTTAGGGAGAGGGAGCTGTTGGCAAGGAGATGTAGATGGTGTGCGTTATTTGTGTAAAAATATGTTAGTAATTTATATTTTATACCACTTTATAGATTACTAAAACATTCACATGTGTGACTTTATATGTGTTTATTTAATAAACACTTATTGAATGATTGTAATGGGCAAAGTGTTAGGGAAAAATAAGGCTGTTTACATAAATGGGCGTAATAGAAGACAAGTGGTGTTACAAGTCTAGCATGAGTAAAGTGCTGTGGTTTTCAAAGAAGGGAGAGATAATTTCTTCCTAGGGAGATGAAGGAAAGCTTCATATAGTATGGATTAAAACAATTTTTTATACCATAATGCGGGTGGGGTTCCAGTACCCCCCAAATTTTTGTCTAAACAAACAATTTGGGGGACTGTTCAAAATAGTTTAAATGTCTCAGTATAGTGAATATTTATTTTATTCATGTATGAATTTGTTGCAACTATCAGTATAAAGTTATTTTTAGAATAAAATAATTTCCAATAAAGTAGGAAGTTTTTTTTAAATTTTTTTTTATTGTACTTTAGATGAAGGTTTACAGAACAAATAGTTTCTCATCAAACAGTCAGTACACATATTGTTTTATGACATTGGTTAACAACCCCATGGCATGTAAACACTCTCCCTTCTCGACCTTGGAGGACCTTTTTTTGATGAAAATATACATAGCCAAAGTTACACCATTTCAAAAGTTTCTACATGTATAATTCAGTGACATCAATTGCATTCTTCCAGTTGTGCTGCTATTCTCACTGTCCTTTTCCAAATGTTTCCATTACCGTTATCTTCAACTCACTGCCCCCTAGGCTTCCCATCAAACCTTTTGAGTTGCTGCTGTCAATTTGATCTCACATAGATGATTTTTTTTTTTT
>NW_004444086.1:1990104-1996758 GCF_000243295.1 Trichechus manatus latirostris
TTTTTTTTTTTTTTTTACCTTAGATGAAGGTTTGCAGAACAAATAGTTTCTCATTAAACAGTGCACATACTACCCTATGACGATGGTCAACAACCCCATGACATGTCAACACTGTCCCTTCTCAACCTTGGGTTCCCTATCACCAGCTTTCCTGTCTCCTCCTGCCTTCTAGTCCCTGTCCCTGGACTGCTGTGCCTTATTAGTCCTGTTTTGTTTTATGAGGCTGTCCAATCCCCGGCTGAACGGTCAACCTCAGGAATGACTTCACCACTGAGCTAAAAGGGTGTCTGGGGACCATACTCTCTGGGTTTCTCCATTCTGTCAGGCCAGTAAATCTGGTCTTTCTTTGTGAGTTAGCATTTTGTTCTACATCCTTTTCCAGTTCTGTCCACGACACTCTATTGTAATCCCGGTCAGAGCAGTCAGTGGTGGTAGCCGGGCACCGTCTAGCTGTACTGGACTCAGTCTGGTGGAGGCCGTGGTAGCTGTGGTCCATTAGTCCTTTGGACTAATCTTTTATAGTAGGAAGTATTTTAGATGACAAAACTCTTACGCTTCCAGTGAAGATAGGTATAACAGTACATGTTAAGGTGAATTCATAGACCTTCTATGTACTGTAACTTGTCTCTTACTTGGACGGGGAAACGGGTGTATTGGAGGGGAGAGAGGACAGCTTTGTTTGTTGTTTTTAAGTATCTTAACTATTGTTTTTAATTATACACAATCTCAGAGCAACAGAATCATTTATTTTTTAGTTAGGTGAACCCATTTTCTGTTAGTACAACCTCTTTTTATCTGTTTAGAAATTTATTACTAAAAAAATCAATAATGGCATTTTCATCATATTATGATTATAATATAATAGCAAAATAGTAGAAATGCTAATTTAAAAAACCCAAACATTTGCCATCAAGTCGACTCAACTCGTGGCAACTCCATGTGTTGCAGAGTAGATCTGAGCTCCACAGGGTTTTCAAGGCTGTGACCTTTCAGAAACAGATCTCCAGGCCTTTCTTTTGAGGCACCACTGGGTAGGTTCAAACTTTCAGTTATTAATTGAGTGCTTTACTCTTTGCATCACACAGGGACTTTGGAAATGTTAATAGCCATTATTTAAAGAGCACCTTCTAAGTGACAGGTATATACTTAAAAGACACTTGTTGTATTTTACTTAATCCACACTGTAGCGTCCCAGAAAGACCATGTTATCTCCATTTTAGAAAAGAGGAAATTGAAGCTTTTTTATAAGGACTTAAAGTTAGTAAGTGGTGGAGTCATAATTTCAGCCCAGTTTTCTCTGGCTGTAAAGCCCTCCTCTTTCCACTGTCATATTCCATTGATTGCTGTTTAAGAGAATTTACCTTAAGGTTTTTATACTTATCTGCATGTACTTGAACGATCTCCCTGCTAAACATCAGCGTCCTTCATGAATAAGGCTCTGCCTTATGCATCTTTATATTCCCAGTGTAATGTGTGGAATTGAGTATTTCTTTGGGAGAATACATTTAGAGCTCCAGTCTGGGAGAGAATATAAGTTTTAATTGCTTCAGTAACATAAAGATCAAATTGAAATTTCACACAGCCCCTTCCTGTTCTTTTCTGGAAGGAAAATAATAGTGAAAAATCTTATTACAAAGTTAGGAAAATGATTACAGAACAGTACAGTATTTTGGTAAACTTAATTCATTAGCTAATGACTAAAACTATCTCACTGCACAATAAATTCCTAGGATTACTTCTAAATGACTCACTTATAACCTCAAAGGAAAACTCACCTCTTTGACCAAAGCTCAGAGAAACCTGTCAGAAAGCTGTTTTATTCCTCTGGCTCGTCTCATTTGACCAGTAAGAATTGAAGACAAATTTGTGTTGTTTCGTTCTTTCTTCTTGGGCAACAATGTTGTATGTGTCAGATTCATATAAAAATGTGACAATTGAAAGAAAAACAAAATTGTCAAGTTGTGTGTTTGTTGGAAAAATAAATCTTAGGTACATAGAGGTATACAGGTAATATTACTGGGATATGATATTTATGTATAGTTAATTGTTCTGCCTAATGTTCCTTACCTTTTTTTAGTTAGATTCCCTAGGAATTTAAAAAATTTTATTCTATAAAATTTGGTATATGAAATATATGTAATATTTGATCGTAAGTAATAAAATAAGCACCCAGTAAACCACCATTCAAGTTAATAAAGGGTATTCCCTTTATTTTCAAAGCTACCTATGTGCTCCTTGCTGATCCCATTTCTTCCCTCCAAGGATTGATCATTATTTTTTGTTTTTTAATTGTTGTAGTTTAGATGAAGTTTACATTTCAGGTTAGTCTCCCATACAAAAATTTATACCTACATTGTTATGTGACCATAATTGCTCTCCCCATACTGTGACAGCACACTCCTCCTTTCCACCCGATTCACCATGTCCATTCAACCAGCTCCTAACCCTCTCTGCCTTCCCATCTCACCCCAGACAGAAGCTGCCTCTTCAGTCTCTTGTATCTACTTGAGCTAAGAGGCACACTCCTCACAAGTATCACTTTATGTCCCACAGTCCAGTTCAATCCTTGTCTGAAGGATTGGCCTCGGAAACTGTTTAGTTCTGAGCTGATAGAGAATCCAGGGGCCGTGCTTTCTGGGGTTCCTCCAGTCTCAGATCATTAAGTCTGGTCTTCTTACTAGAATTTGAGTTCTGCACCCCACCTTTCTTTCTCATGCTCCGTCAGGGACTCTCTGTTGTGTTCCGTGTCAGGGCAGTCATTGGTGGTAGCTGGGCATCATCTAGTTCATCTGGTCTCAGGCTGATGAAGTCTCTGGTTTATGTGACCCTGTCTGTCTCTTGGGCTACTACTTTCCTTGTGTCTTTGGTGTTCTTCATTCTCCTTTATTCCAAGTGGTTGGGACCAATTGATATGTCTTAGATGGCCGGTTGCAAGCTTTTATGACCCCAGATGCCACTCACTGAAGTAGGATGCAGAACATTTTCTTAATAAGCTTTGTTATACCAGTTGACCTAGATGTCCCCTGAAAGCATGGTCCCCAGACCCCTACCCCTGCTGCTCTGTCCTTCCAAGTGTTTGATTGTGTTCAGGAAACTTCTTAGCTTTGATTTAGTCCAGTTGTGCTGACTTCGCCTGTAGTGTGTGCTGTCCTGCTCTTCACCTACTTGTCTGCTATCTAGTTAGTGAATAACCCTCACCCTCCCTACTCACCCTTGTAACCATCAAAGAATGTTGTCTTCTGTGTTTAAACCTTTTCTTGAGTTCTTATAATAGTGGCCTTATACAATATCTGTCTTTCTGTGACTGACTAAATTCACTCAGCGTAATGAGTTCCAGCTTCCTCCATGTTATGTTTCATGGCTTCGTCGTTGTTCTTTATCGTTGCGTAGTATTCCGTTGTGTGGATATACCATAATTTATTTATCCATTCGTTCGTTGATGGGCACTAGGTTGTTTCCATCTTTTTGCTATTGTGAACAGTGCTTCAGTGAACATGGGTGTGCGTATGTCTATTCATGATCACTGTTCTTATCTTTTTTAGAAGATAAACCTCTTTTTAGTTCTTTGCTACCCTAGGTATTTTGATCAACTTGTTTATCAGTCAGTTACCAATGGACAATCTATATACTCATTATCTAGGTTATTGTATTTTGTTGTATTCTGTGTTGTGCATATATATAAATCCATGTAATAAATTGGATTAATTCTCTTATATGATTTTACTCTTTCCTTTGAAATCTAGGAAAGGCTTAAATTATTTGGAACTTTTTTAATAATAGGAAATTTTGTTTTTGAAGAACCTGTCTTTTTTGAAGAACTTTAATTAATAATCATATATGCACATTAAAATAAAGCAAAAGTAAATTATATAAAATTGTCTTATTAAATTCAGATATAACCAGTTGCCATCAAGTCATTCTGACTGCATATGTGTCAAAGTAGACTGTATTTTGTAGGGTTTTCAAAGTCTGATGTTTCGGAATTAGATCACCAGGCCTTTCTTTAGAGGTGCCTCTGGGTGAACTCAAACTTCCAACCTTTCAGTTAGCAGCCAAGTGTGTTGTGCAGTAACTGTTTGCACCACTGACGAACTGCAAATTCAAATATAATAAGGAGGAATTCACCAGATTTTTATACTATCTTCTAGAGAAGTTGGAGAGTTGAGATATGCCACATTATGGCATTAGTGTTTAAGTTAAAATTTGGTGTTTTGGTTAAGGAAATCATTATGTGATATTTGGAGGCTATATCCTGGACAAGATGAAATTCTGCTGAGATATATTCATTAGTAATAGAGTCCCCAGCTCTGCATGCCCCGTGGACTCACTAACTTCCCCCTTCTGTGAATGGTGCCATAATTTTCCTAGGCCTTCAAACTCCCTTTAATTCCTTTTTCTCCCCTGCCCCACCTCAACACCTTTTCCATGTCTTTTTTCTTTTTCACCATGCTAATTTGAGCTCTTGTTTCTTCTTGGTTAAACCATTTTAAATAGCTTCCTAAACAGGTTTTCCAGCTGACAGTTGCCACATTTTTTATTCATTTATTCTGTTCATCGTTAGACCTTTTAGCACCCACTGTGCTGGGCATCCTCGTAAGTTCTAGGGATACAGAGGTGAAAGATATCCTGTCTTCAAGCACTACTTGGTCTATTAGTGGGGATGACAGCCTGGATACACAGTATGGTTTATGAGAGCTGTAATAAAGTTATGCACAGGACCATCAGAGAGCTTGCAGATACCGGCTCAGGGAGGTTGGTAACAGAGTAGATTTCCTTTAGAGGTTTATATGTGTGGTTATGTTTTGAACGACAAGTGAGCCTTGTGGAGAAGGGAGAAATTGTTGTTCAAGCAAAGTAAGCATCACTCTCAAAGGGACGGGAGCAGGTCTGGTCGCCACCCTGTAGATGGAATGAGGACACCTACTACTGTTGAAATCTTGCCTTCAAGATCCAGTTCAGGTTCTGCCTCCTCCATGAAGCTCTCTCTCATTTCTTCTCTGCCCCTCCTTCCCTTCTGTAGCCAGAAGTGATGTATTTCTCATCCTTTGAATAGCTCTTTTTTGTCTCTTAATGGTGCTTATCACGTCTCCCTTTGTGTTGCAGTTATGTATGTGATAGCTTTCAAGCATCTTGTGGACATATCTTAGTTTATCTTTGAATCTGTGCCTGGCACAGTAATTATTATGGATACTTGTAAATATTTGTTGAGTGAATAGACAAATGAATGCGAACCAGTAAGATCTGTCTCTCCAAACAGACATGTACTTCAAAGACAGACATTTGACAGGTAAAGTAAATGAAAATTAAGCTGAGGTTTCATGTCAAATTGCACATTAATCTCTAATTCACAAATTTTTACATTAACTCTGATAACAAATTCTGCTTTGTTGTAAAGAGTTTTGTATAATTTGTAAAAATTTTGAGCAACTACTTGCAAATTTTTATGACTGTTTTGACCGCGTATTATAAAGTGGCTCATTAATGAGGGGTAGCATTCATGGTCTGTGTGTCTATCAGCACTACTTTAGTAATGCCAGACTATTGTCATTAATTGTTTTTAAATGTATGGATTTTTACATTTTTGAGCCATTCTCCAGAAGTGCTTACTTTTTCATTTACCTTTTTTAATGAAATTCATTTTTAAGTGTTTTGGTGGTGCTTTATAGACTGTTCTCTGTCCTATAGGGTCGCTATGAGTCGGAATCGACTCGAAGGCAGTGGGGTTTTATAGACTTTTGGATACACAAATCATGGACATTGCACCTATTCCTCACTTATCGATTATTTTGTTATCCGACATTTTGCATTTGTGACAATAGTAAAAAATCTAATGTCTGACTATTTTGTGAATTAATGACGTACATCTGGCAGTAACGAACGCTGAGATGTGAGGTTAGAATAACGCTGGCTCTAACGATTAAGGTTATTTGTCATCTTGACTGGGCTGTGATTCTCAGTGGTTTGGCAGTTATGTAATGATGTAGTCATTCTCCATTTTGTGATTTGATAAGGTCATCCTCCATTTTCGCATAACTCCGATTTTCGCATAATGACCTGGTCTTTGGATCCTAACTATGTTGATAAGTAAGGAGTGGGTGTATTTGCTTAAAGAGATAACTTGATTTTTTTTTTTTTTTTTCAGTAAAGTCAGTTAGAGGCCAACTGTTAAAACTGCTGTGTCTGTCGATTCAGAAACTTGGTAAAAAGAACTAGAAAGTGTGTTTGTTTCCGTACCAGAAGGCCCTTAAAACAGAATGCGTGTTGAAAAACACTTTTGTGCTTCCTCCTCAAGAGAATTTTACTTGTGTGATATGTAATATGCAGGAAATCTGGGGTTTCACAATTCTATAGCTTTAAGTGCTTATATATATACACTATATATATACTGTATATATGGAGCCCTGGTGGCATAGTGGTTAAGAGTTTGGCTGCTAACCAAAAGGTCAGCAGTTAAAATCTACCAGTTGCTCCTTGGAAACCCTATGGGGCAGTTCTACTCTGTCCTGTAAAGCCGCTATGAGTCTGAATTAACTTGACGGCAATGGATTTTATTTATTATTTTTTTTTAATATAGACACTGTGTGTGCGTATATATACACTTATATATATACTTTTTTTTTTTTTTTTTTACAGAAAATATGTTTGTGCATAATA
>NW_004444086.1:1996858-2018749 GCF_000243295.1 Trichechus manatus latirostris
TGCTACAACAGAAATACCACAAGTGGATGGCTTTAACAAAGAGAAATTTATTTCTTCACAGTAAAGTAGGCTAGAAGTCCAAATTCAGGGCATCAGCTCCAGGAGAAGGCTTTCTCTCTATTGGCCTTCTCATCAGTGTTCTGTGGGACTAGGAGCTTCTCTGCGCAGGAACCCTGGGTCCAAAGGACACGCTCTGCTCCTGGCACTGCTTTCTTGGTGGTATGAGGTCCCCATGTCTCTCTGCTCACTTTTGTCTTTTATATCTCAAGAGATTGCCGCATGACAGAATCCAGTTTTGTAGATTAAGTCCTGCCTTATTAACACAACTGCCACCCATTTTCCCTCATTAACATCATAGAGGCAGGATTTACATCATATAGGAAAATCACACAATACCAGGAACCATGGCCCAGCCAAACTGATACACACATTTTTGGGGGGACATAATTCAATCCATGGCAGCATTCCCATCTCTTTTTATTAATGGTAACTTACAGACAGAAATCAGGGTAGCAAAAGTGATTGGGAAAATTAGTTTGCACTGACATTTTTGCCAATTTGTGGAAACTTTCCCATGATGAATCTTTAATTATTTTAATGAAGCACATTGTCTGTGTTTTTATATTGAAGACTCTGCATGTATTATTTGGTAGGTAGAGAGAAAATTGTACACATTACACACCTCTGAAATAAATATTTAAGTATTATAAATTTTATTAAATACCTTTAAAAATAATCGTAAAAAAAAAAAAGCATATATTCTAATTACATAGAAAGAAGGAAAGACATATTCATAGTTCAGTTCTCCCAATCACTGTGAACATTTTGCCATATTTCCTTCTTTTCCTTGTTCTGTAATTGTGGGAATTCTAGACTAAAATACACCGTTTTGTGACCTGCTTTTTTACTTAATGTTATAAAATTTCCCCAGATAATCACAAGTCCTTTGCATTCTTAATAGCTGAATTTTTCTTCCCTGAGTGACTAGTATACCAGTTAATCATTTTAGTATTGCTAGTTAAGTGTGTGTGGGGGGGTATAATATACATTTGTATATAGCTAGTAAAACCTTTTTGTTTTTCTGATTATTAGGAAATATTCTTAGAGAAGAGGGTTGAATATTATCAAAATTCTTGATAAGTGTTGCCAGATTGTGTCCTGTAAGTTTTGTACATTTCCACCAGTGAAACTTAAGTATGCTAGTGAAACTAAATTTTGAGGAACACGATTCTAAGTTTCAGTTTCAATTTAAGAAATGCTTACTCACCATGTGCCTCTTGGGTGCTGGATAAACCAGGGTACAAAGATGAGGGCCTTTTTCTCAAGGTGAAATGGTGAAGTGGGTATGGAGTGAAGTAAATTACCATGCAGGTTGATAAATATCACAATGGAAGTGTTTACTGGATACTGAGGTACAATGAGATAGCTGTTGGCTTTTGAAAGGTGAGGGAAGACTTCTTGGAGAACTGATATCTGAACTGGGTTTTGAAAATAAGCACTTTTGGCCTTAGAAATAAATAGGAAAGGAACTAATTAATAGGATATTATGAAAAAATATTTGTGAGGAACAAGGGAATTGTTAAGTGCCAGTAAAGAGTGGACTTGAAAGTAGATAAACACTTCCACCTTAAGTGATTGATTTATCATGTATAAAGTTTCATGAAAGCACGGAAAAACTGATGAAAAGAGATGGAAATTTTTTTCTTTCAGTGAATCATTAAGTGGGGCAAGATCTGTTGGAAGGTATTAAATTAGGTTGTTGTGTTGTTGTTAGGTGCCCTCGAGTAGGTTTTGATTCATAGTGACCCTGTGTACAACGGAGTGAAACACTGCTTGGTCCCACGCCATCCTCACAGTCGTTACCGTGTTTGAGCTCATTGTTGCAACCACCATGTCAGTATATCCTGTTGAGGGTCTTCCTCTTTTTCGCTGACCCTGTACTTTACCAAGCATGATATTCTTCTCCACATGTCCAAAGTAAGTGAAACGGAAGTCCCCCCATTCTTGCTTCTAAGGAGCATTCTGGCTGTACTTCTTTCTTCCAAGATGGATTTGTTTGTTCTCTGGCAGTCCATGGAGTATTCAGTATTCTTCACCAACACCGGAATTCAAAAGCATCAATTCTTCTTCGGTTTTCCTTAGTCATTTGTCCAGCTTTCACATGCATATGAGACCACTGAAAACACCATGGTTTAGGTCAGGTGCACCTTAGTCCTCAGAGAGACATTTTTGCTTTTTAGCACTTTAGAAAGAGGTCTTTTGCAACAGATTTGCCCAATGCAATATGTCATTTGATTTCTTGACTGCTGTTTCCATTGGCATTGATTGTAGATCTGGTCGTATTTTGAGTGCCCTCCAACCTGAGGGACTCAAGTTCTGGCACTATATTAGACAGTGTCCTACTGATATTCATAATCTTTTCACCTGCCATTTTTTTCAGAAGTAGATTGCCAGGTCCTTCTTCCCAGTCTGTTTTAGTCTGGAAGCTCTGCTGAAATCTGTCCACCATGGGTGACCTTGTTGCTATTTGAATTACCAGTGGCATAGCTTCCAGTATCACAGCAGCACGCAAACCTCCACAGTAGGACAAACTGACAGATGAGTGGTGGAGGTTATAATTAGTAATATTAAATGTTAGAGAGAAATGAAGATTGAGAAAAGCCCTTGATTTTCAGAATTTCTTCATGTTTGGTAAGAGATCTTGAGGATTGGGCCAGTGTCTAATTCATATTTGCATCCTTGGAACCCGGCACATTGTATGAAATATAAATTGTTTGTTTAATATTTGCTGGATGGATAAACAAATAAAAGGATGAAAATATATTTTAGGATTAAGGAATAAGTGGAGCTAAGCATGGGAAAGCTTGCTTACTTAAGAAAATAGGAAAATGTCACAAAACAATATGTGAATAAATTTTTGAATGAGAAACTAACTTGAGCTATAAACATTCACCTAAAGCACAGTAAAATAAAATAAAATTTGAAAAAGAGAAGAAAATAGGAAACTAAAAGCCACACATACATGCCTAGGAGTAATTTCAGGGACTGGGCAGGTCAAAGAAATTAACTTTGAGGAAAGATAAGACCAGTGCTTAGTTGGAGGAAGAGGGAAAAGAATCTGTGAGGAGGAGAAAGACTGACAATACAAGTGAAGGGGGTAAAGTATTATGGGGACAGAGTGGTGGATAAGGTGGGAGTAAGAATATGATTAGAGATTAAGGCATTTTTCTTCCTCAGAGGGGGCAGCAGGAAAGTGAGAAGGCAGCACAGATACTGAGAAGTTTTGAGCCTAGAGAAAAGTTACAGTTCATCTGAGAATAAGAAAAATAGGGTTGACAGTTTGGAGAGAACAGATTTGACATTTTTTTCTAGAATTTTAGAGAGGAGTCAACCAAAAACATTGTTCAGTGATGGTGACAACTTTATAGTCATTATCAGGTACTGCTGACATGACCTTGAATTTAGCCCCAAAGTGTGCAGAGAGGGCTCTAGAAACCTACATCTTGGCAAGGTGTGACTACAGGGATTCTGGCATTTTTAAAAGACTTAAGTAGAAAGTTTTTTTGTTTTTGTTTTTTTTTAATTTTCCTTAATTCATATAGCTAGTAAGTGAGAATGTTGTTGTTATTGTTAGGTGCCGTTCAGTTGAGTCCAACTCATAGCGACCCCATGTGTCAGAGTAGAACTGTCCCATAGGGTTTTTTAAGCTATAATCTTAGAAGGAGCCTTGGTGGCGCAGTCGTTAAAGTGTTTGGCCGCTAACTGAAAAGTCGACAGTTTGAACCCACTAGCTGCTCTGTGGGAGAAATATGTGGCAGTCTGCTTCTGTAAAGATTTACAGCTTTGGAAATCCTATGGGGCAGTTTCACCCTGTCATGTAGGGTTGATGTAGTTTGGAATCCACTCCACGGCAATGGGTTTAAATCTTTAGGGGAGTAGATCACCAAGTCTTTTTGTTTTGGAGCCGCTGGGTGGGTTCTAATTGCCAACCTTTTCTTAGCAGCTGAGCACTTAACCATTGCATCACTAGAACTAGAATTTAAACCCATGTCAGCATAGCAGCAAAAGCCCTTGCTGTTTTCATTATATTATGTTCTTTCCAGGGTACATCTAGCAAGAGAGAGGGTTGCAGAGGTAGTTAGAAACCAGACAGTTGGGAAGAAAATTTTATTGTCCAGTAGTGACAGCCAGAATGATAACATTTTGGAATGTTTAGTAGCAGATTTTTTTTTTGTTTTTCCTACCAGAAAGGGAAGCCTGGAGAATCTTCAGTTCACAATCTAAGTTAGCTGTTTTCTTTATTTCTGTTTGATTTTGTTCAATTTCTCCACATAAATAAAAGACTCTGCGTGCAGTTTTTAACTGTTGAGGGTTGTATATAATTTCATCAGTAAAAAAGCACTGTTTATGGAGAAAAATTATTGCAGATCAATAACAGGTAATAAATTTTGTAACGATATAAGCTGTTTCATCCTGGATGCGCTAATACCAAAAATAAGATTTATCACTATGAAATAATTTTATTTCTAAGTGCTCTATTTTTTTTTTTAATGCTTTCTTACTTTCCCATCTACATATCTCTGATTCATTAACTGGGATGATAAGGAAACTTTTGGTTTTGTAACTTTTTTCTAAAGGCATTTGCAATCTTAAAGTTTAAAAAAAAATAATAGTTTATTGTGTTTTCGGTGAAAGTTTACATACCAGATAAGATTCCCATTTGACCATTTCTATGCAAGTTGTTCAGTGACATTAGTTACATTTTTCCCAATGTGAAAACATACTCTTTAATTGCGTTCTGGTTATTCTGTTTCCAGTACTCTAGTTTCCCTGCCCCCCTTGTCTTCTCATCTCTGCTTTAGAGTAATTGTTGACCTTTTGGTTTCATATATATGTTTTTTTAACAGAGCCCCGTAGTTACTTGTAATAGCCTTTATTTTGTGTGCCATCTGTTATTTTGCTAAAAGGTGACCTTGGGATAGTTTTGGCTCAAGGTTAAAGAGTGTCTCAGAACGATATTCTCAGGGAGTCCTCTAGTCTCCACTGTTCCAGTAAGTCTGGACTTTTTAAGAATTTGTGTTCTCTCTGCGTTTTTCTCCTGTCTATCCAGGTCCATCTGTTGTGGCCCTCCTCAGAACGCTTGTTAGTGGTAACAAGGCCCCATCTAGTTTCTGTGGTATCAGGGTAGATGAGGTTGTGGCTTCAGTAGGCTATTAGCTCTGTACACTACTTTCTTCTCTGAACTTTGGTTTCCTTCTTTCTCTTTTGCTCTTAACAAGTAGAGACCAATACTTGTATCTTAGATGACTGCTCGCAAGCTTTTAAGACCCAGATGCTACTCACCTCACTAGGATGTAAAATGTGAACTTTGTGGTGCCAGTTGACTGAGTTGTTCCATGGGACTGTGGACCTAAGCCTTCAAACCCAGAAAACCATTTTCACAAGGTGTTTGGTTATGTCTGAGAAGTATCTGTAACTGTGTCTTCTGTGAATATATATATGTATATGCGTGCACACAGATACCTGTATGTACATGTACATATAGATACTTCTATCCATGCGTACATATACTCACCTGTACCTGCCCATACCCAATATGCCTGTACACCTACATATGTGACCATACGCTCAGTTTTTGGTTATTTTTTGTATTTTTGCTAAATTATATATGTCATATTCTTTAGCACAAACATCCTTTTCTCTTGTACACTTCTTAGTGCCATCACTTACTTTGGTCAAGCTGTGCTCTTTACACCCACATTCTGTGCTACTTTTCCCATCACCAAAAATAACAGATATCTGCAATCTAGAGAGTGAATCCCCCTCATTCCTGATAACCACCAATGAACATTGGTCTCTCTTTATATGTCTATTCTTCTTATAGAAGTAGGATCATACAGTATTTGTTCTTATGTGATTGACTTATTTCATTTAGCATTAAGTCCTCCAGATCCATCTATGTTATAATATGTTTTGTGGATTCATCATTGTTCTTTATGGTTTTGTAGTACTCCGTTGTACATTGTTCAAGTGGCCAACAAACTCGTGAAAAGATGCTTAAGATCATTAACCATTGCAAAAAACCCATTTGCTGTCAAGTCAATTCTGACTCATAGCGACCCTCCAGGACAGAGTAGAGCTGCCACATAGGGTTTCCAAGGAGCAGCTGGGGGATTCAAACAGCTGAACTTTTGGTTAGCAAGTTGAGCTCTTAACCATTTCACCACCAGGGCTCCATTGTTAACCATTAGAGAGATGCAAATCAAAAGTACAATGAGATATCATCTTACCCTGGCTAAAATGGCACTGGTAAAAAAAGAAAAAAAAAGAAAAAATGTTGGCAAGGATGTGGGGAGATTGGAACACTTACCATTGCTCGTGGGACTGTAAAATGGTAAACCACTATGGAAAATGGTATGGCACTTCCTTAAAAAATTAGAAACAGAACTACCTTATCATCCAGCAATCCCACTCCTAGATAGACCCTAGAGATCTAATAAAAGTGACATTAACAGACATATGCACACCTGTGTTCATTGCAGCATTATTCACAGTAGCAAAAAAATGAAAACAGCCTAAGTGTCCTTCAGCAGATGAATGGATAAGCAAAAACTTTTTTAAAAAAAAAAACTTTTTAAAAGTTTGTGTCTTTTTCAATTTTTATTTCCCAAGTTCACTACAAAGGTTTATTTATTTAATTTATTTATTTTTGCCAACAATTTGTTTGCTCCCAGAGAAAAGCAACGATTCCAACCATCCTTAGGAAGGTGTGATAAAAATGTGTTAGATTTTTTTTCTTCTTTAAGTAAATTTTTTCATACACTTACATGTTTTCTGCAGTCTTTCTCCCTTTGCAATTATTATTGATGTTTAATATATAATTACTGCTGCTTTTATCCTTCCTCCACCACCTGATTTACCACAAGCAAAACAATATTATGAGTTCAGACTTATAAGTTCTAGAAAAGAAGACATCTTCTTCACAGCTTTCCCCGTAATATTTGCTTTTATTTAATAAGTGGAAATTTGAGATTTTTTATGCTGAAGATTTGTAGCTTCAGATTTTGTTTTCCAGTTCCCAAGGGGCCTCATATTTTATCTTATCCACATATGTCAGTCATTGTCAGTTCATTAATTCAACAAATGTTATTGAGCAAATGCTATGTGCAGGTATGGTTCTTGATGCTGAGGATACAGTGTTGAACAAAGCAGACATGGAGTTGGCCTTTTAGTTGCTGTGGGAGAGGAGAAAGGCTTCATTTGGATGAGTAAGTGCTATGCGGTGCTCTGAAAAAAATAAAACAGGCTTTGGTGCTGCGTATGGTTAAACGAAAGGTTAGTGGTTCGAATCCACCCATAGGTGCGTTGAAAGAAAAGCCTGGCGATCTGAAAGGTCACAGCCTGGAACCCTATGGAGCACAGTTCTACTCTGTAACACATGCGGTTGCCATGAGTAAATTGACAGCAACTTTTTTTTTTCTTAATCAGTTAGATAGTGACCTCAGATGAGGTTATTTTAGATAGGCCTCCCTGAGGATGTAGCTTTTTTTCTACTGAGACATTATGGATGAGAAGAATTAAGGCATGAGAAAATATGAGGGAAGAACATTCCAGGCTGAGGTTCAAGGTGTCAGTGAGCTTGCACATGGGTAGAGAAATACTTAATGTGGATGGAGTGTAATTAGCAACAGAGAGAGAGATACATAAGGATGTTGGGGAGATTAGCAGGGCACATATTGGGTAGACCCTTTTAGCCAATGTTAAGGAATTTGTATCTTATTTTGAGTGCAGTGGGAAACCATTTTGAGGCCGTGGAGCAGGGAAATGATGTGATCAGATTGTGTTTTAAAAAATATCTCTCTGGCTGTCACATGGAGGATAAATTGTAAGGAAGTGAGGTTAAAAGCAAGAAGACCAGTTAGGAGACTCTTCTAGTCTATGAAAGACATAAAGGTGGTGGTAAAACTAGTGAGAAGGATGCATTTTGGAAGAAAAAAATAAAAAACTTGCTGATGGAAAGGTAGGATGTGCGGGAAAGTAAAGAAGTATGACAGGTAGTTTATAGTTAAATCTACTGTCTAATGGTGGTGTCATTAATTTATATGGGGAAAGTGGAGTGGAATTAGATTTAGGGTGAGAAATCACCAGTTTCCAGCTGGACATGTTAAATGTGAGATTCATTATCTCCAAAAGAAAGCCCCTACATATTAACAGTTATTCCCCTTTACTACCTGCCTCCCCCTCCCCCACACCCCTTCCCCCACCCCCGCTCCAGGCAACCACTAATTTACTTTCTGTCTCTTTAGATTTGCCTACTCTGGACATTTCATATAAATGGAATCATATAATATGTGGTCTTTTGTGTCTGAATTCTTTCACTGAGCATGTTTTCAAGTCCCGTCATGTTGTAGCATGTATTAATACTTCATTTCTTTTTATTGTTGAATGATATCCCATTGTGTGTTTGTACCATATTTTGTTTACTCATTCATCACTTGATGGGCATTTGGGTTGTTTCTACTTCTTTGACTGTTATGCATAATGTTGCTGTGAACATTTGTGTCCAAGTTTTGCTGTGGACATGTATTTTTGTTTCTATTGGGTATATAGCTAGGAGAGGAAGAAATGCATATACACACATACACACACACACGTGTAGATATGTGTGTGTGTATGTATATATATATATCCACACATAACCTCCAGAAAACCAAACTCATTGCTATTGAGTTGATTCCAACTTACAGCGACCCTGTAGGACAGAATAGAACTGCCCCATAGGGTTTCCAAGGCTGCAATCTTTACAGAAGCAGACTGCTACATCTTTCTGTTGCAGAGTGGCTGGTAGGTTTGAACTGCCAACCTTTTGGTTAGCAGCCAAATGCTTAACCACCATGCCACCAGGGCTCGCTGTCTCTCTATATATGTCGTTATTGTTGTTAGGTGCCATCGAGTCGGTTCTGACTAGGGCTACCCTATGTACAACAGAACAAAACACTGCCTGGCCCTGAGCCATCCTCTTAGTTGTTGCCTTGTTTGAGCCCATTATTGCAGCCACTGTGTCAATCCTTCTCATTGAGGGTCTTCCTCTTTTTCGCTGATCCTCTACCTTACCAAGCATGATGTCCTTCTCCAGGAAGTGGTCCCTTCTGATAACATGTCTAAAGTTTGTGAGATGAAGTCTTGCCATCCTTGCTTCCAATAAAGTAAAAAATTTATGACATAGTAAGCACCCTATATTCTAGTAATGTAGTATAGGAATTATTATTTATTACTAATCTGATTAATTTGCATTATTACACATGTACATATAATAAATTGGCAAGGAGGTATTGTGGTTTTGATATTTTGATGTGACAAAAAGGAATGGAATTGGAGTTTTAGAGTAAGAAAGCAAATTATTACCGCTTTCCTTTTGTGTAAGAAAGCAAATTATGACCGTTTTCCCTTTGTGTAAGTATGAGGAGTAGAGACATCACACCAAGTAGGAAGGTATTTAACTATTATTTTACATTAGCTGTGACCAGAGTTGGTGGAACATCTGTTTCATGTCAAAGAAATATCAATCCAATCTGTATATTCCTGTATGATCTCTTTACTCATGTCTCCTGTTACTAGAAGTAATTTGGCAAGAGAATCTTTGTCTTATGAGATTTTGTTAGAATATTGATGCAGATAGATATTTTTCTTTTGATTGAATGGAAAGTGTGGTAATATTCTTAAACTAAAGTCACCCCTTCCTGTTTCCCCTTTGTTAGAGAGTTGCCTGTTTCTGCACATTATCTGCTGGACCGTGGCAGAAACCCAGTCTATTAACACTGGCATAAAGTTTGCTAGGATTTTTGCTTTTCGGGTGGGGAGCTGTGTTTGGAAGTAATGGAGTGGGGCCGAGGAGGAGAAATAAGCTGAAGTTGTCTTTCACTAAAACCCCAAATTAGCTTGTTAATTAGTGAGGAGTTTCCTGTTTTAATCTTTGCAACTAGAGAGTGAATTTAGGATTCATTGAAGACCTAATAGTGCAAATATCCTGCCTTTTTCTCCCATAAAATTTGAATGATGAATTTCAGTTCTCTTTTGCAGCATTACATTTTCTTGAACAGCCTGACAAAAAAAGATGAACACATCTGTAGACTATTACCATGTACTGTGATTCGAAGTGCTATGGGCAGTTTAGGAATGGGAAAGAACTAAGATACTTGCTTTTTTCTAAGGGATGTTCTAATTCACAGTTACAATTTATTTTTACAACATTTAAAACCCTACTTTGCACTAATGGCAGGGAATTTTTGGGACAGGGTTGTATATTGTATAATATTTACAATTTGAAATGTATTTTCAAATGAATTAATAAGTATGGTACCCCACATTGTATCTTTATAAAATTCTTTAGTTAATTTTATGGACTAAATTAGATTAATTAGCTATTTTAAACTTTTCAGAGTTCATTCTTCTCAAGATATTTTTGATGACATGGAGAAATTCATATTGGAAAAGTTTGCCTTATATTTAAAATATTGAATATCTAATAGTTATTTCGGTTTTTTAGAATTGTATTTTGATTCAAGCTGTATATATTTACTGAGATTATGAAAAGCATCAATTATGTTTTGCCAGAATCCACTGAATAGGATGATAGCACATTAAAAATATTTTTAGCATTCACTTATTGTGTAATATCCTTTTTTTCAAGTAGCCCTGGTGGCACAGTGGTTAAGTGGTAGGCTGCTAACTGAAAGGTCAGTGGTTCAAACCCACCAGCTGCTCTGTGGGAGAAGGATGTGGCAGTCTGCTTCTGTAAAGATTTACAGCCCTGGAAACCCTATAAGGCAGTTCTACTCTGTCCTATGGGGTTGCTATGAGTGGGAATCGACTTGAGAGCAATGGGTTTGAGTATCCTGTTTTCATTTTAAAAAATCAGGTTGGTAAGTCAAGTGGAAACATGAGACTGGTTAACTTTCCCACACATTCTTTCTCCCTTGTGGGTTTTCATGTGGGTATATTTAAACAGCCACATGAAACCATTTTTGGGGGAGGATGGATTGGAAAAGAACATTTACCGACCATCTTGTATAATATTCAGGACTAATTTAAAGATAACTGTCAGAAAATAAAGTACAGTGATTTCAGACGGGATTTTAATTTATCATTTTATCTAATTTAACTTTGTCTCCTCACAATAATGATTTTCAAAGAAAATAATTTGATTCTTTACTCATTCGTATGGTTTGCACTATGTTAAAGCTGTTAACACTTTTTATAGTTAGAAACTTTGATTTCTAACATCAGGAAAATGACCTTAGGGAGTTTGCTTAATCCCTGCAATTTGAGAAAGCTTAATTTGGAGTTGTGAGAAATAATGAGAGAACCTGCAGGCATATTGTCTTAAAAACTTATATTCCATGAGATTTTGGCTTTCTCACGTGGAGAAAATAAATTGCAAAGATGTGGTTCTAGGCCTTGCCCAAATTCGTTGTCCTAAACCTGTCTTCCCAACTCTCTTTCTCAGTGCATGTTCTCATTTATTAGAGTGCTTAATGCTTTGGTTTAGATCTGTTTCCAGTTTTAATTATTATTATAAAGAAATGTTCATTGAAAATATTCATAACTAGATGACGTAAAATTACTAAAGAATTATGAAAATGCCTATTTCTTCACTAACATGTAAGGGAGAGCAAAAGATAGGTGAAATTAATAAAGCTTTTTAAGAATTCTGTTTAAAAAACTATGATCATTAAATTGAACATTTATAAAGAAAGGAAAGAAGGAAAAAAAATATATACATCATGTATTTTGTAATTTTTAAGTCTTTATTGTGCATAGGAATGTGTGGGGTCATTTTATCTCCAAGATTCTTTCTTTATATTGTAAAACATTTTTCTAGAATATTCAGCTACATGAATAGAAGTGTTGCAGAATATATCATAATGCATATTTATTTACCAGAAGGGCCAGGTGGAGTTCTTCATAATATGCATATTTGATATTTGACATTCTGATGGGGTTTGCCGATTCTAAACTCTCACCTGCATTTTTACTTTGGTGTATGGCAATGTGATTTAATAAGAGGAGCCAAAGAGATTTTTTTTTTTAACCCATAGATTTGTGATGTATAGTTTTTCTTTTCTCCTTCATCTGGTTTTCATAATTACTTTTTATTTGACCAGGTTTATCATATGAATGAAGGACCATAGCGTTTGTTGCATTCTCAGATCTAAAATGCCATGTACTGTTGTTGATGAAATCATTTGTTGAGTACTGCACTGCTGTCACGGGAAGTGCTGTCAGTCACTCAGTGCCCCAGACTTGCAAGGTATCTGCAGACTTCATTAAACTTTTGCAGGTACTAATTTAGAAAGATATTAAAATAGAAAACATGCCACTTTATTACCTGTTTCTTCCTTTGTTTCATCTGTTTTAAAATAATAATGAAACAAAACTGAAACAAACTTTGATTAAATTCAGCTGATTAACTTTTGCAGCAAACTACCATTGTAAGTCAGTATCTTTTAAATGCTAGTATATGAAGTATGGTCTGCATGGTTTTGGTTTCCAGTACTAATCTAGGTGAAGAGTTTAGGTTTTAATGTTTCCTTGTACACTTAGTGTCTTAAACAAGATACAGTAAAACTGTATTTAAAATACACCAGCATTGAAAACAGCATCTAAAAAACCTTTAAAATAAGTTGGATGTCTTGAAAGATCTGATTTTATGTATTTCAAATTAAAATTACAATTATGAGGAGGAAAGAAAGCCTTGAGGCCCCTCTGCTTGAAGTCTATTTTATTAGTTTTTGTTCTTGAAGTTTTGAGGATTCGTTTGACCAGGTGATCAGATCATAGGATCGTAGCTCCACTGCCTCTAGGTGATAGGCTTATTATCCAAAGATGGCAGTAACTTCAAATCTTCTTTTATACAACTGTGGGGATGTTAGTGGGTGGAGTTCTTTTTATTCTAGTGGTGAATCAGGCGGTCCCTTGGATTAGAGTGTGTGTCTTACACTCAGTATGGGTTGCAGGTGAGGAGATAGCGCTTTCTAAATATTCTTTATTTATATGTCCTTGCTGAGTCTTCCTATAAAGTCAGTGGAGTCTTTTCTGATGTTCTTTATAGCATCAGGCTCAAAATAAGTAACAAAGAGGATAAGCAAAAGGATATTTTTTTGTTTTTATCATTTCTGATGTTCAAAACTTCAGCTACTTTTTTTCCTGGAAACGTGTGTCAGCTCTTATTTTCTGTTGCCATTTGCAGAGGTGATAGTACTAATGTATTTATTTACTTTAACATGTTTATTAAATGTATTTTCCTTAATGCCATAGGCTTTTATCTGTCTGTTGTAGTCTATTTTTTGTTTTTCCTTTCTTTCTAGTTGTTTTACATTAAGTATAAAAATTTTTTTGCCACCTTATTGTCTTAGAAAGTTGATGTTCGGTAAATTGCTACATCTAATTCTTAGTCTTGCTAAGCTTTATTTATTCATTATTGGAAAGGAAGTAATAACCCTTGTCCTGTGTATGTCTCAGGATTACTGGGAGAATCAAATGATCTATTATGAAAACACTCTGCAAATTGTAAAACACCATGTACTTTTTATTTATCTCTATAAATTATATGTAATTACATACTATATAAGTTTTTTTATAAGGTAGAATTCTACATATCATAATATCCCCTATATGTTATCCTATGTGGGCCTCTATATGATATTGGTGTTAAAATTTCTCTGATTGGCAAATAATGTCATTGTGTTTTATTGTTTGTGTGTGTAAGTTCTTATGTGTCTTGGACCATTTTTGGAATTAAATTTATTAATTTGGTGATTACACATTATGACCTAGAAGTTTACCATATAAAATAATAAAATATCCTGGTTCATTTAAGCTGATTTTTCTGCCTTTTTCCCACCCATTTTCCAAAAGTCATTAGGAGTAAAATTGGTTAGCTTTGAGACATTTAAAACGATTTTATCCTTTTTTCCATGTTTTCCGTTTGTATTACCATGAATGCATATATTGCATTTAGAGAAATAAAATCACAGTAAAATGTGTTTTCCAATTAACTGTTCAAATCTGTTGTAGTTTATGAAAACTGTTGACATTAAAAATATTTTATTATATTTAGGTGAAAGTTTACATAGCAGATTAGGTTCCCACTTAACAATTTTTATACAGCATGTTCCGTCGCATTTGTTACATTTTTCACAGTGTGTCAACATTCTCATTATTTCCATTCTTTTTGTTCTGTTTCCATTAATCTAGCTTCCCTGCCCCTCCTTAGCCTTTCATCTTTGTTTTAGGGTAAATGTTGACAGTTTGGTCTCCTGTAGGTGATTATTTAAGGGAGCACAGTATTTACGGGTGATATTGTTTATTTTATAAGCCAATCTGTTTGCATGAAAGGTGAACACTGGGAGTGGCTTCAGTTCCAAGTTCAGAGGGTTAGAGCAGTAGTCTCAGGGGTTCCTCTAGTCTTTATCGGTCAAGTAAGTCTGGCCTTTTTTAGGAATTTGAGTTTTATTCTACATTTTTCTCCCATTTTGTCCGGGACCTTCTACTGTGTCCTTGGTCAGAGCGTTGGTAGTGGTAGCCAGGCACCATCTAGTTCTTGTGGTCTTAGATTAGATGAGGCCGTGGTTTATATGGGCTATTTATTAGTCCTGTGGGAGAGCTGTTGACATCTTTCTAGGCTGTCATGCAGTCCTTGAAATGGGGAAACACTAATAATATCATTATTTAGAATAAATATTTTTGGAGTAGATAAAGAGATTACTACTGGGATGAAAAAGACCAAGGTGAAATGTTTTGCGGTATTAGAATATAGAAGAATATTATTCTGTAAATTCATAAATCATGATTTAATAAAACTTCTATTCCTTTGTCATTTCTGAGCTAGATCAAGTGAAAACCACTACAGGGTACTCCATGCTCATGTAGTAGTGTATTTTAGAAAGAGCTAAGGAAAAAAAAAATGTTGAAACAACTGTACTAATCTCTTATAACCAACATCCAGAATAAGGCTTTTAAATTACTCTTGATCTTCTGTGTTTCTTAGGGATTTTATGTGCACAAGTTTTATTTTATGCCCTCAGCTAAAAGCTAAAGCACATGAATTACTCCTATTAAAAGAAAAAAAAAAAGGTTATGAAACATGAGAATTTCAAACAAAATTCCTGTATTTTTATTTCATTACAGAACTCAGGTGACAATCTTTCTTATATTTGAAAATGCAAGTTTTTTTTTTTTTTTCCTTCAAAATAGCATTTTTCCTTGTCAGTCCTGTTTAAAGACCAAATGGAAACTTTTTCTCATTTGTACATATTTGGCCTACTATTTGGCTTACCAGTGGTTGAGTCATGAACAAAGTTACTTTGTGTATGTATTTTAAAAGGCAGATGTCAAGTAATCACCTTATAAAGAGGTCCATTATAATTATATGTGTGCATCACAGTTTACTCATGAAGAAAATATCTTTATGTAATTTCATACTTTAAAAGCTACATGCTTGAGCAGAGTCTATATTTCTGTATTTAAAAAATGAAAATGACTTTTTGCCTTTATGTAAACACGTGTTTAGCAACTATATCTTTTTTCCATATCTCTACTTTTAGGATGATAGCTAAGCTTTCAGTACAGAAGCAATTAATTTCTGATAATTTCAACATTATTGATATTTTATTTGAATTTACGCTTGTGCCTAATAATTTGAGTTCTCTTCATTTGGAGACTTTTAACTCATTTTAAAACAAAACTCATTGGGGGAAAAAATAGGAATAAAGCAGATGTTCAGTTTAGCAATTAAAAAAGGATTTGTACTGGCTGAGAAGTTTTAATCAGATCAGTATCTAGGTACTCTGTGATCTTTCATTTGTGGTGTTCGTGCCTAGACATTTAAAAACTAACTGAAGAAAAAACCTTACATAGGAAAAAAGACATTGCAGACTGAGATACTTTTCATAAATGCAAGGCAACTGGTACTACAGGTGTATAAGATAAGAAAGTCACAAAGATTTCTTTCAAAATCTTTCAGAAGCCTCACTAAATGGTACTTTTCCTCGTTCTGACTTGCTATGTAACACCATCGTCATTAGCACATTACTTCATCATTTCAGTCTCTGTCTCTGCATGTATAGCTCTCAACACATGAAACTCCTTTCTCACTCTTTTCCACTAGTCTACATCACTTCCCCTTTCAAAACATAACTCACAGATTCTTCAGTGGATACATCCTTGTTCAATCTGTCCTACTTGGGCTCTTTCACTTTATATTCATTATATATTTAAATTAATTTTTGCTCTATGTTCATTTGAAATCATTTGTAAATTGTTAAGTAACCACTTTTAAGTCTTTTTATTGGAGCATGGTTTCCTAATACATATTTTTTGTATGATGTACTATATACAGACAAGGTGCTTAAAAAACTAATAGGCATGAACTTTTCAAGAAGTAGTCAGTAATGTAGCTGATGAAAACTTAAATTTTAGCTTCTTTTGTTTGAACAGTGTGTGAAAAGTCACACTTCAAAGATTCCCAAAGAAGGATTGCTATAAAAAGAAAAAAAATAATCTATGTCTTTCAAAAAAGGGTTCTATTTAATGGAAGTTCTAGAAGAACTAGCATTACTTTGGACCATTAACTTACTCTTTAGGTGTTGATGAAATTTCTACTGTGATTATTGGCATTGTGTTTTTTACCTTATATTCCTTCCCGTGTATAGAATCATGTTATGTAATAATTGGGAATGGGGTAGGCGGAGGTTGGGGTGGTGGTGGTTCTTAATGCTCCTGTAGTTCAAAAATTCCCAAATTGTGTGCCCAGGACCCTTATCATTGAATTACTTCTAGAGGTCTTTGAATTCATACACCTTTAATAACGTATGTTAAAATATATGAACTACCATGTAATTAATTCCATTGTGAATTTATGCCATTTTGATTAAAGGCAAATTCATTTAGAAGTTTTGTTGAAATCATAATAACTCAACCAATAATACTAGAAACACTACTACTACAATGTGGTAGTCCCTGGGTCTTTAACATTAAAATGAGGTGCTGATGCTCCCAGTCTAGGCATCACAGCTGGAGTTCAGTTGCATAATTTTAAAGATGAGGAAACTGGGCCCAAAGAAGTGAAATGATCCCAGGTCTCACAGACCTGGAGTCCAACTCTGGTGTCCTGGGGCTTTGTAATCATATTACTTCTCGATAGATCGATGGACTTAAAGAGGAATGAAATTTGGGAGAGAAGGTGGTATGAAGAGAGCAATAACCCTTGCATAGATTATTTTTTATAGTTTGAAGCTTTTTTTTTTTTTTTTCCCCACTGTTAGGGAATAAGGCTAGGAATAATCAACTAATGAAGATAATGTTATATAGTACTTATGAAGTTATTTCATGTTTTTCTTTAGAAGCTTGTTAATAATAAATAGTATAATCCCTTGGATAGTACTCTTAAACTTTTTGGACTCTGTTTTTTAATTTATAATTTTATATCCTTATACAGCCTATAAAACAATTGGGGAAGATTTGATGAGCCCTGTTTCAAACCTGGGAATCCTGATATTCAGAGACGTTAAACAGCCTGTAGTTACTTTCTTAATCTTTGAATCTAGGTCTCTTAACCCTCACTTCTATTTTATGTCCATTATCTGTATTTCAGCTTTGTGGCATCACTTTGCTTTCCTGTGTTCCTTTAGTGAGGGAGCAGATTTAAAGGAAAAAGGCTGAAACGCTTGCTAGTCAGTTGATTTTTGTTAGCACTCCTTGAAAAGAGTCAGTTGGTGAAAATATTGAAATAGATGGATTAAATAAAATCTGAGGGTTATAAGTACTGTATTTTTTTAAGTAGTGATTTGAAGTATGTTATATGATAACTGCTAAATAAGTGACTTTCTGTTTTTGATTACAAGATTCTTACCAGTTCAGTGGTAAGTTTTATAACGTCATGCGAGTTGGCTAAAGAAGATGTAAGCATGGTATTCAAGAGATGCAAGAATAAATAAGGGTAGAGAAAGTTCAGTTGTGGTATTCACTCTTCAGCATAAGGGTCAAGTTCATAAGTTGAACAGTGAACAAGTAGAGGAAAGTTGCTATGTGGCAAGTGGTTAAATAGCAGAACTTTCAATACCTCCTATTGAAGGAATTACAATAAGTGCCAGAATTCCACAGCATTGGGGAAAGGAAGTGTTATATAATGGGGAAAAAAAGGATCTAGATTGTAGGCCTGGCTCTGTTACTAATGATATGGTTTTGGCCTCTTTGTAGTTTGGTCCGTGGTGAACCTATTCAAGGTAAATATTCCTCTGTAGTGTATGTTTGTAGTTTGGTGGGAGAGGTCTTTCTATCTACAGCAAATGAAATACAGTAAATACTGCTAATACTATTCTTGAGTTTCTTAGTAAAATATCTCCAAGAAATAGGAAGAACTTTCTGCCATTTATATTTGACAGAAAATTCCCTCATCTCAGGAGACTTTGTATTATTACTAATCTTATCATTTTAATTCATTTTGTCACTTAGAAGAAGCTACTACCAATACAAAAGACAAGAGAAAAAAAAGTGAGCAGAGCCAGAAAATAAAGAGTTTAGGGAAGAAAAATTGCAAGTATGTTGTTGAAATTAATTTGCTATTAATGCCAACTGGAAAATTAAGAAAGAATTATAGTCACCCTTGTGGATTCATCAATTAATATACAGTGGTGCAGTTAACTACTAACTGAAAGGTTGAAAGTTCAAGTCCACCCAGAGGCACCTAGGAAGAAAGGCTTGGTGATCTACTTCCAAAAAACCAGCCATTGAAAACCCTATGGATCACAGTTCTACTCTGACACACCGTAAGTTGGAATTAATTTGACAGCAGCTAGTTTTACTGTCTGCAAGGAACTGACAATTCCGTGTAAACAAAATAGACAATTTCTGCCCTTATGAAGTTTATAGTCTAATAGTCTAGTGGTGGGAGATGGACAACTAACATATACATAAGGTATGTATAGGAGTTAGTAAGTACTTTAAAAGAGATGTTGTAGAATTGACCTGGGAAGGCCAACTTTCGATAGGGTGGCCAGGAAAAGTTTCCCTGAGGATAAGTATTTGAATTAAGGTTTAAGGGATGAGGAGAAGCTGGACAACAGCATTTGAGGCTTTAGAAATGGCACCTGCAAAAGTCAGGATATAGGATTTGGATTGCTGCAACACCAGAAAGGGCTAGTGTAGCTCGAGTGCATTTAGGGAGGATGGAGGGGCCTGAATAAAGGGGAACAGGTAAGCAAGAGCTGCATCATGGAGGGCCTTGTGGGCTAGGTAAGAAATGTGGATTTTTTCTTGACAACAGTGCTCAGCCATTGAAATAATTTAAGCAGGGTAGTGACATGATCTAAATTATGTTTATAAAACACTCACCCTGGCTTCCCTAGGGTAATGGAGTGAGGAAGGCAAGAATAGAAGCTGTGAGACTAAAGAGACTATTGAAATAGTGCAGAGAAGAGATGATGACTTGGAGGGGGCTTTGATTTTTTTTTTCTTTCATAGTCTACACTTACTATGGCTGCAAATCTATTCCTGTGTTTTTACATTGTCCATTGAAAAGCAGTTTTACAGTAACCACTGTTTTTTGATCATAATTACAGTGCCGTAAGAGGCTTTTTGTTGTAACCTACTGTGGCAAGAAATTGGTTTTAGGTGGAAAATTCAGTATGTTCTTAGCTATGATTGTATTGGGCATGGTCTTCGGAAAGCTCTGATTAATAATGAATTAATAGTAGTAGTGAAGGTTTTTTGAGCCTGCTGTTTATTTCATGCACTGTATTATTTCCTATCCATTATCTCATTTAATCTTCACAACAATTCTATGGCATAGGTGCTGTTATAATATCCATGTTGAAGATAAGGAAACTAAATGACTAAAAAACTAAGAAGCTTTTCCAAGGCCGCACAGCAAAGAAATGGTGGAGTTGGAATTTGAACCTGGTTCTTTCTGATGCCACAGCTCAAACACTTAAAAAACAAACAACAATAACATCAACAAAAAACTAGCAGTATCTTTCACTGAGAAATAATTTACCTATAATTAAATGCATAGATCTTAAGTGTATAATTTGATGAATTTTGACAGTTGTACACACCTATGTAGCCACCTCTCCAAATAAGATACAGAGCTCTTCTGTTACCCTAGAAAGTTCTTCCATGTCCCCTTCTGGTCAGTTCTCCCCCCACCTCTGCCTAGTCCATAGACAACTGTTTTCTGGTTTCTATCCCCATGTTCGTTTTGCCTGCTCTTGAACTTTATGTAATAGAATCAAACAATATAAATTCTTTTGTGTCTGGCCGCTTTCAGTTAGCCTTATGTTTTAGAGACTCGTTTTATTGCTTATTCTTATTGCTGATTAGTATTCCATTATGTAAGTATATAATAATATAAGAATCCATTCACTTATTGGGAAACATTTAGATTATTTTCAGTTATTTGCTATTCTGGATAAAAGTGCTGTGAGCATTTGTGTACAAGAATATGTTTTCACTGGTTTTCGGTGAACACTTAAGAGTAGAATTGCTGGATCTTAATGTAAGATGCATGCTTAACTTTTTAAAAAGCTGCCAAAAAGTTCTCTGAAGTGGTTGTAGCATTTTACCTTCCCACCAGCAGTGTATGAGAATTTCAGTTGCTTTACATTCTCAGCAACATTTGGTGTTGACAGTCTTTGTATTTTAGCATTCTAGTGGGTGTGAAGTGGTATTTCATTGTGGTTTTAATTGGCATTTTCCTAATGACTAATGATATTGAATACATTTTTATGTGTTCATTGGCCTTTTGTATATCTTTCTGTGTGATGAGAAGAAAGGTTTAATGTTGATGGAAGTTCAATGTATCGATTTTATCTTTCATATTTACTGCTTTGAGTGTTGTTAAGAATCTTTGCTTGCTTCAGTCACAAAGATTTTCTCCTGTGCTTTCTTCTGGAAGATTTATTTTAGCTATTAAATTTCAATCTTTGACCAGTTTTGAGTTTATTTTTGGTATGAGGTGAAGGTTGAGATTCCTTTTTTTCATGATTATCCGGTTGTTCCAGCACTTTTGTTGAAAAGATCCCCCCCCCCCCATTGAATTGCTTTAGTACCTTTGTCACAGCAATTGGCCATGTATGTGTGGGTCAGTTTCTGGACACTATACTGATCCATTTGTTGTTATGCCAGTACCACATTGTCCTTTTTACTGTGGCTTCATAGTAAGTTTTAATCAGGGTAGTGTATGTCTGCTAACTGTATTCTTTTTCGAGATATTTTTAGCTATCCTAGGTTCTTTCATTTTCATATAAATTTTAGAAATGGCTTGCCAGTTTGTTTAAAAATAACCTACTGGGATTTTGTTTTTGTGGTATTAAATCTATACTTTCAGAGAATGGACATATTATTATTGACTCTTTCAGTGTACATACTACTTCTCCATTCATTTCTCCTCCTATTTCATAGTTTAGCCTATGATCAGTTACTCCTAGCTAACATAACATGTCTCTCTCGCTCTGTAAATCTACTATTATCAGTTCTCAGAAAATCCACATTTGGTGTTAGGAGAGGCTGTTTCATGTAAAAGTGGGAGAGCTAAGCTTCATTACATTACAAAGAGTGGTTAAAACTTCTCCAGTGTAATTGGTTTTGAAGAAAATGACGCTTTCCCCAAAAGTATGTAGCCCTTTGACTAGTAATATAATTTTGGTATGAATGAAAGCATGAATCTCTTATGGTTTAATCCAATTGGCTAATCAGCTGAGCTGTGAATGACCAGTGTTCTCATAAAACATTCACATATAAAACAAACCATGTTAGGTGTGAGGCAATCAGAAAGTCTTAAAAATTAGCTAGTGAATATGGCTGTATTTTCTAAGTCTAGGGGAAGCATGTTTA
>NW_004444086.1:2026522-2033773 GCF_000243295.1 Trichechus manatus latirostris
TTAGTTTTTCGGATCTTTGTTGTGGAGGGACGGCGTGGTGTTTCTGCCTAGAGCGCCATCTTGCCGGAAGTCGCATGTTTGCTTTTAAGTACAACAACTAATGAGAATAACAGCTTTTGGGATTTGAGTTTGCCATTGGTAATAAATAAGTATTGACTCAGAGCATTCATCTTTCAATACTTAATATTGGAGGAGTAATATAATATGTACCTCACAGAGTTGTCAAAATTAGAGCAGGAAATGCATGTTAAGTGCTGAGCACAATGATTGGCATACGTGAGCTCTGAATACACTTATATCTCCTTATCTATATCTAGATCCATGACAAGTTTTGGGTGCAGGTGTTCCACCTGCTTAATCTCTTGTGCTTTCACTTTAGGTGCTGTTGTAGATCTTAGTGTACAAATTCTTTGTAAAAGTGCTACTTTGCTCAGGTATTAACTTGGTTTGGAATCCTACTGCTTAAGTAAGTAAGCAGTATCTTAAAAATATACATAGCCAGTGTCCATTTTACTTAAAAGTTTTTTTTATTTTTATTTTACTGGACTTGAAACTTGAAAGAATGAGACTCTAATTTTTTTCAGAATCCAGTAGTAGAGGTTAGTTTATTATGGCATTTATTATTTCCTTGAAACTATAATTTGTTCTGTTTTTGATGTTTAATTCCTACATTATATCTGGGTTTTACCGTAGTTTGTTATATGAGATATCACATTACATCATGTTTCATGGTGTTAATTGGAATGTGTAGCTAAGTGATATAAATTGTTATCTGTCCATAAGTGTAAGAGACTTTCAGTCTAGATACCACCTATCAGTATACATCTGAGGTGGAAATTGGGAGGCTGGGAAGGAGGAAGGAATACCTGGGAATGTAGTTTCACTGCTGTTTGTATCATATGGAAGCAAATAAGTGATCAGGATGGAGATGATTTATTTTAAATATGTATGAAAAACAGAATTTCATTGTAAATACTTTACACATTATTGTTGAACTCAGACTTCACTTTTTTGTGTGTCTAGGATATGAATGTGTGTGTGACTCTATTTCTATATCTCTAAAATCTATTTGTGTAAGTTTAAGCAATATAGGGCTAAAATAAGGTACCTCTTTTTTGGAAGTGTTCCAAGGAACCAAGAGAATATTTGTAATTCTTAAGTTGATGTTTAAGTGAAGTAAATATATGTCACAGGATTCTAAGTTGAAAACTACCTAGGAGCCCAGGGATCCTGTTTGGTTTGGAGTTTTGTTTCATGACTGGAGCATTTCACTTGTAACATGCTAGAGACAGACACAGTCTTCTTTTTTTTTTTTTTACCCCCAAAGCAAATTTCAGGCTGCCAACAGGCTGATGTTTCCTATATATAGATCAGTTAGCCAGTGATAAGAGAAAGGTTCATGATTTCCAGAGGGTTTAATGGGTATTTATTTGAAGAAACAGAAGATACAATTCCAGAAGATAAACACATCTTTTAAATGTTTTCATAAGATCTGACAACCTTCCTGATGAGGCCCACTAAAATATTCAGCATTCCACTTCAGCTTATCTGTCTTCATTTTGTAGTTTTTTTACTTCTTATTCTTTAGGTTTTGGCTACCTAAGAATAATGCAATTTTAATTTTTATAACTGTTTTGAGCATAAAGACTTTAAGAAAAATTTTCAATGTAAGTAAAAGGAAGCAGATGTTAAAATTAGATTCACTAGGATTTACGTATTGAAAGCTAGATGTGATGGCTGAAACTAATGGAACATGTCTAAGTTTAGGTGTAGTATTTTTGAAGAAGGTGATCTAAATGAGGATTAGATTATTATGCTAAACATGCTAAGCTCTTGCATTAAGATAATTGCATTTTAAAAATGAACAATAGTCAACTTGATAATATGAAAACATCATATTTCTTTGAGAATAAAATGTTGTCAAGATAATAACCTAATATTTCTACTAGATAATATTGATTAAATATATTGATCTACTGAAGTTTTTTTTTTAAAAAGCAAATTTGTGTATCCCCATTTCTACCTACTCCCTCTCCCCTTTAAATAAAAAGAAAAAGGATACTGTATACACGTGTATTTGGACTTGGTGAGTTTGAAATAGTTAAGTTTTCAAAATAAATTCTTTAGCTTTTAAGAGCAACACCTTTTTATCATTGAAAAATTGTTTGCTTGCTTTTAATTTCGCAAAACATTAGAACCAAAGGAGTTGAGAGTCTGAGAAGGCGCTGCGGTTAACAATATCTGAAAAAACAAAACTCAGAGGACTGATTAAACTTTTCTTTAAAATGTTAGAGTTCACTTTGTTACTATAAATGGAGTGAAGATATTTTATTAATCTTGTCAAAACCAATTTTTAGTTTCGATGATTTTTCTCAATTATTTGTCATTTTTCTATTTCATTGATTTCTGCTCTTTATCATTTGCTTCCACGTACTTACTTTGGGTTTAATGTGCTCATCTTTTTCTAGCTTCTTAAGCAGAAGCTTAAATTATTGATCTTAAGCCTTCTTTCCTAATATTAGCGTTTAAAGTTATAAATTTCTCCCTAAAAACTGATTTATTTAAACTCACATATATTTTTTTAAATTATACTTTATTTTTGAGAAAATTGTGGACTCATATGCTTTGGTAAGAATTAATACAAAGAGATCCTATGCACCCTTTACCTAGTTTCTTCCAATAGTAACATCTTGCAAAAATTCAGAATAATATCACAACCAGGAAATTAACAGTGATGCAATTTACTAATCTTATTCAAAATTCACCAGGTTTACATTTACTTGTGTGTATGTGTGTATTTAGTTCTGTGCAGTTTTATCACACGTGTCACATGTTGGTTTTTGTATTCATTACTATTGGCAACGTATTGAACAGTTTTATCAGTACAGGGATCTCTCCTGTTGTCTTTCTACAATCGCACCCCTTCTCCCTCCTGCATAAGCACTTCCTCCCATTCATAAGCCTTGACAGCCACTATTATTTTCTTCATCTGTATAATTTTGTCATTTACAAAATGTTACATAAATGGAATTATACATTATGTAACCTTTCGAGATTGACTGTTTTTACTCAGCAAAATTCCGTCAAGATTCCTCCAAATTATTATGTGTATCAGTAGTTTGTTCTTTTTATTACTGAGTAGTAGTCTGTGGTATGGATGTGCCAGTTTGTTTAACCACTCACTCATTGAAGGACATGTTGGTTGCTTCCAGTTTTTGTCTATTAAGAATAAAGCTGCTGGAAACATTTGTGTATAGGTTTTTGGGTAGACAAATTTCTATTTCCCTGAGATATGTGCCCAAGAGTGCAATTGCTGTATGTATTTTAATTGCATGTTTAGTTTTTTATTAAAAAAAAAAAAAACTACCAAACTGTTTTCTAGAGTGGCTGTGCCATTTTACATTCCCACTAGCAATTTATGAATGATATAGTTTCTTCACATCTTTGCCAGCATTTGGTATTGTCACTAATTTTTATTTTAGTCATTTTGATAAGTGCATAGTGATATCTCATGGTAGTTTTAATTTACACTTCCCTAATGGCTAATGGGAGCCCTGGTGGTGCAGTGGTTAAGAGCTTGGCTGCTAACCAAAAGGTTGGCAGTTCAAATCCACCAGCCACTCCTTGGAAACCACATGGGGCCGTTCTACTCTGTCCTGTAGGGTTGCTATGAGTCGGAATCAACTCAACGGCATTGGGTTTTGGTTTGGGTTTAATGGTTAATGATGTTGAACATCTTTTCAGGTGCTTATTTGCCATCTGTATTTCTTCTTCAGTAAAATGTCTGTACCTGTCTTTCACCCATTTTCTAATTGAATTATTATATTATTTTTATTTCTGAGTTTTGCGAATTCTTTATATATTAGAAGTAAGTATTTGCCTTTTGTCAGATATGTGGTTGGGAGAAATTTTCTCTCACCTCGGTACTTTGTATTTTCATCTTCTTAACAGAGCCTTTCACAGAGCAGATGTTTTTAATTCTAATAATCCAATTTACCACTTTTCTGTGTTTACACATGATGCTTTTGGTGTCAAATCTAAAACTTTTTGTTTAGTCATAGATCTTGATATTTATTTTTTTCCTTAAAATTTTTTAAAAGTTCTGCCTTTTACATTCAAGTCCATGATCCATTTTGAGTTAATTTTTATAAAGTATGAGGTTTAGGTTGAAACTCGTTCTTTTGACTATGTATGTCCAGTTGCTCAAGCACCATTAGTTGAAGAGGCTATCCTTCCTCCATTGAATTGCTTTTGCACCTTTGTCAAAAAAATCAGTTGGGCATATCATGTGGATCTCTTTTTGGGTTCTCTATTGTGTTTTACTGATATACGTGCTCTGTCAGTAACACACTGTCTGGATTACTCTAGCTATATAATAAGTCTTAACATCAGGTGGAATGATTCTTCCCACCTTATTCCTCTTTTTCAAAATTCTTTTAGCTATTCTAGTTTCATTTGCATTTTCATATAAATTTTAGAATAATCTTTTATATATCTACAAAAAATCTCGCTGTTATTTTGATAGGAATTGTTTTAAGCCTATAAATCAATTTAGGGACAATTGACATCTTTTCTATATTGCGTTTTCTAGTTCTTGAATACGGTATGTCTCTCCATTTATTTAGACTGATTTCTTTCATCAGTGTTTGTAATTTTCAGCACACAGAACCTGTACATGTTTTGTTAGATTTATATTAGGTAATCCATTTACTGGAGAGCAATTGTAGATGGTACTGTGTTTTTTAGTTTTCTCAGAAGTATGATTGATTTTTTTCCATTGATTTTGTATCCTGTGACCTGGCTTTTTTTTTTTTTTTGGTAGATTGCTTGGAATTTTCTTTGATTTGACATATTTTTAAAAGATCACTCTGCCTATCGTATGGAAAATAGATTATACAGGGGCAAAGGCAAAACCCACAACAGCAGTTACAAAGCTATTAAAATAATCCAGACAAGAGATCATCATGATTTGGAATAGAATAGTTGTTCAGTAGAGATAAATGGTTGCATTTTGATATATTTTGAAGACAGAAACTGAGGGAATCTTTAGTGAGAGAAAGAGTTAATGCTTCTCCAACACTCAAATATTTTACTATATTATTAACATATCATTATTATTCTAATATGTCTTCTCTAGATATAGGAAACCTCAATGTGTACAGATATCATAGGGTATAAGATGATCATCCATCAGTAGTTTAACAGTGTTTAAAAAAAAAAAAAAAACCCATTCCGTGGAGTCGATTCCGACTCATAGTGACCCTATAGGACAGAGTAGAACTGCCTCATAGGGTTTCCAAGGAGCAGCTATTTAGGACTATGGAAACCCTATGGGACAGTTCTACTTTGCCCTATAAGGTTGCTATGAGTTGGAATCAACATAACAACAACATAAAAGAACTAAGTTATCAGCAGTGCAAGTGCCAAACACTGTATTTAATGCTTAGTAGACACTTCTGAAATGTTTTGTTGATAATAAATTTAAAAGCAATTTGTTATAAGCAGATTAAACCTATTAGCAGCTACTAGAAGGTACTTGTGAACTATTTAGGGCAAGAGAGCTTTACTTCACATTAATGACTTACAAAGGCAGAAGGATTTGCTCCTTTATTTTTGACTTTTATTTTTTATTGTGGTAACTATATAGGTAACAAAACATTTTCCATTTCAACAGTCTCTGTATGTGCAGTTCAGGAAGACTTGTCCTGTTTTAGGCAGAGTTTACTGATATGGAGCAAATATTTTGTATACACATCTTTTAAAGTAGATTTTATATTTTTTAGAGAAAAAATTCAATAGGCTTGAGTTATAAAGTGAAAACTTAAATATTCCTTGGCAAATCCTGTTTCCACTCTGGAAAGGTGATCACTGTTTATCTGTTGGCAGTTACTTGTGCATTGTTCCAGAATTTATTTTCTTTGGCCATTAATTTCTGAAAAAGATGTAGTTAGATTTATCCAAGTTTTGATGTTACTCATTCTGAAACACTGTATCTTCAGAATCTAACCTGGTTTATTTTTATTTGATGTAGTTCATTCTCAGTCCCACATCTTATGTTTATTAAATTCAAGAAGGTTTTAATGCATTTCTACTTTTAAATGTTCTCAGAAGTGAGTCTTTTGGAAATTAAGAACCCTGAAGGGGAAAAAAACATAGTATTTATAACTAAATGCAATTATTATTATTTTTGCATAATTTTGAAAGTTAGTTAATTGTTCAGAATTTTGGACACTGGCTTTTTAGCTCATTTCAGGTGAGGAGGCTAGCAAGAAACTATTGCGTTGTTTCCCTCTGTAGGAAAAGTAGTTATGGTGGTTTTTGGTAAAGGGGTGCATTTAATAAATACTCAGTAAGCTTACTTAGAGAGACTGTAACCTTAATAATTTAATAAGATACTAAATTATTTGTAAATTTCTTTGGAACTTGAAAATTTTTGGTACATATCTTCTCTTTAATCCCCTCGACTCTTTTAAGATTTATAATAATATCCATTTTGTAAATGAGGGAACCAGATGAAAAATAATAAATTACAAAGTTGTTAGAGGAAAAATTCTTCCCCGTTCTTAATATTTTCTTCAGTGTGAAGAGTTTAACTAGTGTAATTACTGCCCACTCTCCCTTTAGTGAAGGTGAAATGACTTAATGTGATTGATGAATTTGGGGAGAATAAATTTGGCAAGGTGCTTAGGAACAGGCTTGCCTGTGAAGAGGACCCATTGAGTTCAAGAGGCTAGGAATAGGTTTCAACTCTGTGGAAGGAGAACTGTCCCATTCCTGGCTGGGAAGTCCTAAAATGACCATATGTCCTGATTTGCCCAGGACACTTCCAGTGTATATGTCTCTGCCCCAGTATGATTATTAATAGCATCATCTTTCACTCTCAGAGACGTCTCCATTTGAAGTTACAGTTCCTCCTAATAAGCCAGCCCAATTCTGAGGTCCAGTATTAGAACACATATTTCTTGCAAAAAACAGTCATGTACTTTAGTCTCTATAAGTAATATTTTATCCTCTATCTACCACTCCGTTGTCTTGTCTTGTTTCTGACTTTTGTTCTGAATCTGGGCAGGGAAGGGGGCATTTTTTTGTTCTTTTATTTTAAATTGTAGTTTAGGTGAAGGTTTACAGAACAAATATTTTCTCATTAAACAGTCACTACACTTTGTTTTATGACATTGATTAACAAACCCACGACATGTGAACACGCTACCTTCTCGGCCTTGGAGGACCGCCCCCCCGCCTTTTTTTTTT